>NW_019384737.1:227418-369221 GCF_000671375.1 Centruroides sculpturatus | reverse complement strand
GATAACCGCGTAAGTCGAATTCGCGTAAGTCGGGGTATAATTTCGCAATTTGTGTAAAATCCAAATCGGATGTATGTAACTAATAAATGTTCTCGTTAATCTTATCTCATCTTTTGATTCATTCACGGTTACAAGAAATCACCACATAGAGTTTCTCGAGTCTCCGTAGATATAACAAACACAGAAATAAATAACACAAAATAAATTGTAGCTATGTGTCGATTCCGCACGACACATCTGAACATGTAAGCTGAAAAATAGTGTGGGGGGGGAGTGAGTAATCGAGAGTTGCGTGGCGCTCAAACAAAAGACGAATCGACGAGATTTGAAAATCGCGTAACTCCGGGTTTGCGTAAGTCGGGGTAGCATAAGTCGAGGTATTACTGTATAAAAGTTTTTAAAATAATATATGTCATAACAGATGACACTAAACAGAAGTTTAATTTTGTTCCAATATATCTTAGTGTTTCTTAAACATAAATATTTTTTCACTGGGAAAAGTATGCACATCATTGCTGGACTTTTTTATGTATAGTTTAATTTTACCCTCAGAAACTGTGCAAACTTTTTATTTCCTTATATATCAATAATTGTAAACTTAAGGACTGTTGCAAAGAGGGTCTAAGTAACTCAACCAAAAGTTGTAGTTGACTTCCTCCTGAAAGAGAGGACGGTTGCCGACTACTAATTAATACTAGTCTACTATTAATATTTGAAAAGTGATCAGTGTTGGATAGGTTGTGATTGCCCCACATGTGAGCGAAGTTGCTAATCTTAACATTTGAAAGGCTTCATATGATATGTTTAAATAAAAAAATCTTATAAAAATGCCAGAATAATTGCTTTTGTATGATAATAAATGTTTATATTTTTGCAAGACATTGTACAAACTATGTGGGAAATATGTTCTTGTCAATATCACATTTATAGAAAAATTATTAGAATTAGCTTGATATATTTGGTTATGGCAACATGACATATGCGATCTGTCAAGGGAGATTCATCCTGGGGCAATTTTTTTTTATTTTTTATTTTTTTTGTGAAGCTGGTTTCTAGGTATTACTAATGTGAAGGGTACCCGGAAAACTTTTGTTGGCCATGACTGAACCCACGACTGACTACCAGTGTTCGGCGGTTTTGTCCACTCACCTACTGGAAGAACACTTATTAGAACTAAAAAGTATCATTTAGAAATGAAAAATCCTGAGTTGTTAAATGTGGAAAATTAAATACTTATAGACTTTTCATGGGTTAACACTTTCCATTTTTCATAAGCAAGTGCTATGTGTTATCTGTTGCAGTAACAATATAGCAGGTCTAATTTGCACTGTCATTGTCGCAGTAATTAAATGAATATAATATATATTTTAAAAAATTATATCCTTTTTGTAAGAATTATATTTAGTTTATTATTTTCTTAAATTTTTGTCAGTAGATGGTGCTATGTGTAAACTCAGCAAATTGAATGTAGACAAAAATTAATTGATATATAGAAATCCAATCAATATTTTGGGGTGAGATTTCATAAATCTCACCCCAAAATATTGTTAGAATATTGTTGAAATCTAAGTTAGAAGTATGTCTATGTAAATGCTGAGTTTCGTAGCAATTGGTCAAATGGCCTAGGTGTGCATAACAAACAAACAAACATTTTCATTTATATATATACATAGCTAAAGTAATTTGTGTTTTATTTTACCAGGTAGTCAAGCAGGTGATGATGTTCAGCTTTCGCAACTTAGACTTAAGTCTAGAACTAAAATCATGATGGTCGGAAACTTAGAAGAAGTTATAGCCGACGCTACTGCCACTCCTGATGATCTTCCAGTTGTCGTAAATGACTTTGATATCGAAGAGGATGACGTTGCTGTCGAAAACAAAGATATATTTCTTGCCAAAGTTGAAAAGAGAATAAGGGAATATGATATAAAAATATTAAATCAGCCCCGTGACGGAAAGAAGCTACTCGTATTGGATATTGATTATACTCTTTTTGGTAATTATGTATTAGTTAATTACATTTTTAAGTTCTGTTAGAATAGACTCTGTTATGATTCATTAAACTTCTGTTGTGGTAAGCAATAAATTTATAAACAGTTAAGATTTATAGCAATTTTTAAGAATTGTGACTTCTAATGTTCTTTTGCACAAATGATGGATAAAAATCTATAATTTAGTCATAAATTTTTAATTTTACACAATTTTATGTTTGCTTATTTAGCCTATAATAGATTCTTTTACAGATATAATAGAATCTGATAAAAAGTAATAATAGGAAGTAGTTAAACACAGGATGTGTGAAAAAGAATGCTACCATTTTAAATTATTGTGATTACATTAATTATTATCCAAAATGTTAATTTGGATAATAATTTACATTAAGATATTCAAAAACTTTTCAAGTTTCAAATTTTTCCATTACAATTTCTCAAACTGTGCACCTTGTGTTACATGGCACATATTCACTGATTCTCAAATTTTTTCCTACACTCGCTATGACATAGCCGTTGTTATAATGGATGTCATAGTGAGCAGCAATAATACTACAGCTACTGCAGATTATTCATGCTGCATGATGATGTGTCATTCTGACTTTGCAAACTGCAGAATACAAAACTCCTTTGTTGCAAATTGTCACTTTTATTCATAACACTTCCTAGAGGGTGTAGATAATAAGACATTCGAATGCAGACGTGAGACAAAACTCAGATAGTATATGTGGTCCTGATCAAACCCGTAATGAGCTCACTAAAGAAAAAAGGCCTTCTTAGTGTTCACAGAGTGGAGAGAGTTAAACAAGAACAAAAAGAATACAAGACTTCAAATTGCTATTGCATTTAAATACAAATAACTTACACAGTTATCATCTTGTGAAAATCATTGCTATTAATCTGTCAAATTTTCTTAAATATAAATTTTCACTTTTTTACTATACTTTCTTAATTAGTAACATGCAAAAAAAGTTTCTTTATAAAATTTTATTTTATTTAAAAAATGAAAAAAACTATTTTAGTTTTATTTTTAAAAAATTATATTATTTTCTTATTTACTCGACAGATGGCTGTATTCTGGGTAAATTTTCCCGAATTTTTAGGAGCCATTCGACTTTCAAATATATTTAATTATTATTATATTTGGTAAGCTTTTTGTTAATATTTTAATGTTTTGTTAAAAATTAATTCAAAATTTCTTTTCGTTTCATTTGGTCTTTTGATAATGCCGTGATTCTGTTTCGTCATTAAATATTGTGACAGTTACAGAAATTTCATTATGAACTGTCTTTTTGTTTTATTTTCATACAAACAATTACTCAACTCTGCTAGACAATGTCAGTGAAATTATTCTGTTAATATTGTACAATATAACTCACTTTCCAGGTGTTAAATTAAAAAAGAAAAAGAATCAACTTTAAATTTGAGTACTTTTGTTGATTTTAATATTAATTTCTTCCAGAATATGGCTGTTAAAGACAATTTAAAATTAAATTATAGGAAGTTCTTTAATCCAGCACCTGGCCAAATGTCTGTTAAATTTAATCTGACACTCTTAGTGCTTCTAGTGGGTTTGGGGTTGTTTGACTATGTGAATTCTTTTATTGGGAGAATAATATTAGTGTGGGTCATTCTCTTGATAAAGAACTTGTGTTTGGTACAAAATATTAAATCATGATATACACAGTGTGCATCAGAAGTAGTAGTATAGTAATAGGACAATATATTAGGGCAGTTTAATAGGGTGAATCTGTTTGACAAGTTAGAGTTATGCTTGAAGTGCTCTCTTGAGCACTTCAAGCATAACTCTAACTTGTCAAACAGATTCACCCTATTAAACTGCCCTAATATATTGTCCTATTACTATACTACTACTTCTGATGCACACTGTGTATATCATGATTTAATATTTTGTACCAAACACAAGTTCTTTATCAAGAGAATGACCCACACTAATATTATTCTCCCAATAAAAGAATTCACATAGTCAAACAACCCCAAACCCACTAGAAGCACTAAGAGTGTCAGATTAAATTTAACAGACATTTGGCCAGGTGCTGGATTAAAGAACTTCCTATAATTTAATTTTAAATTGTCTTTAACAGCCATATTCTGGAAGAAATTAATATTAAAATCAACAAAAGTACTCAAATTTAAAGTTGATTCTTTTTCTTTTTTAATTTAACACCTGGAAAGTGAGTTATATTGTACAATATTAACAGAATAATTTCACTGACATTGTCTAGCAGAGTTGAGTAATTGTTTGTATGAAAATAAAACAAAAAGACAGTTCATAATGAAATTTCTGTAACTGTCACAATATTTAATGACGAAACAGAATCACGGCATTATCAAAAGACCAAATGAAACGAAAAGAAATTTTGAATTAATTTTTAACAAAACATTAAAATATTAACAAAAAGCTTACCAAATATAATAATAATTAAATATATTTGAAAGTCGAATGGCTCCTAAAAATTCGGGAAAATTTACCCAGAATACAGCCATCTGTCGAGTAAATAAGAAAATAATATAATTTTTTAAAAATAAAACTAAAATAGTTTTTTTCATTTTTTAAATAAAATAAAATTTTATAAAGAAACTTTTTTTGCATGTTACTAATTAAGAAAGTATAGTAAAAAAGTGAAAATTTATATTTAAGAAAATTTGACAGATTAATAGCAATGATTTTCACAAGATGATAACTGTGTAAGTTATTTGTATTTAAATGCAATAGCAATTTGAAGTCTTGTATTCTTTTTGTTCTTGTTTAACTCTCTCCACTCTGTGAACACTAAGAAGGCCTTTTTTCTTTAGTGAGCTCATTACGGGTTTGATCAGGACCACATATACTATCTGAGTTTTGTCTCACGTCTGCATTCGAATGTCTTATTATCTACACCCTCTAGGAAGTGTTATGAATAAAAGTGACAATTTGCAACAAAGGAGTTTTGTATTCTGCAGTTTGCAAAGTCAGAATGACACATCATCATGCAGCATGAATAATCTGCAGTAGCTGTAGTATTATTGCTGCTCACTATGACATCCATTATAACAACGGCTATGTCATAGCGAGTGTAGGAAAAAATTTGAGAATCAGTGAATATGTGCCATGTAACACAAGGTGCACAGTTTGAGAAATTGTAATGGAAAAATTTGAAACTTGAAAAGTTTTTGAATATCTTAATGTAAATTATTATCCAAATTAACATTTTGGATAATAATTAATGTAATCACAATAATTTAAAATGGTAGCATTCTTTTTCACACATCCTGTGTTTAACTACTTCCTATTATTACTTTTTATCAGATTCTATTATATCTGTAAAAGAATCTATTATAGGCTAAATAAGCAAACATAAAATTGTGTAAAATTAAAAATTTATGACTAAATTATAGATTTTTATCCATCATTTGTGCAAAAGAACATTAGAAGTCACAATTCTTAAAAATTGCTATAAATCTTAACTGTTTATAAATTTATTGCTTACCACAACAGAAGTTTAATGAATCATAACAGAGTCTATTCTAACAGAACTTAAAAATGTAATTAACTAATACATAATTACCAAAAAGAGTATAATCAATATCCAATACGAGTAGCTTCTTTCCGTCACGGGGCTGATTTAATATTTTTATATCATATTCCCTTATTCTCTTTTCAACTTTGGCAAGAAATATATCTTTGTTTTCGACAGCAACGTCATCCTCTTCGATATCAAAGTCATTTACGACAACTGGAAGATCATCAGGAGTGGCAGTAGCGTCGGCTATAACTTCTTCTAAGTTTCCGACCATCATGATTTTAGTTCTAGACTTAAGTCTAAGTTGCGAAAGCTGAACATCATCACCTGCTTGACTACCTGGTAAAATAAAACACAAATTACTTTAGCTATGTATATATATAAATGAAAATGTTTGTTTGTTTGTTATGCACACCTAGGCCATTTGACCAATTGCTACGAAACTCAGCATTTACATAGACATACTTCTAACTTAGATTTCAACAATATTCTAACAATATTTTGGGGTGAGATTTATGAAATCTCACCCCAAAATATTGATTGGATTTCTATATATCAATTAATTTTTGTCTACATTCAATTTGCTGAGTTTACACATAGCACCATCTACTGCTGACAAAAATTTAAGAAAATAATAAACTAAATATAATTCTTACAAAAAGGATATAATTTTTTAAAATATATATTATATTCATTTAATTACTGCGACAATGACAGTGCAAATTAGACCTGCTATATTGTTACTGCAACAGATAACACATAGCACTTGCTTATGAAAAATGGAAAGTGTTAACCCATGAAAAGTCTATAAGTATTTAATTTTCCACATTTAACAACTCAGGATTTTTCATTTCTAAATGATACTTTTTAGTTCTAATAAGTGTTCTTCCAGTAGGTGAGTGGACAAAACCGCCGAACACTGGTAGTCAGTCGTGGNATACACGTTAATAATTATAAAATATCTTCGTAAAATAATAATGTAAGGCGATTTAATACTTAAAATCTTATAAATTAAATAGAAATTATTAGCGAAACGCTGGTTGAAATCTTAACAATCTCGACTTCCTACAGCGGATTTAACCCTTGACGGCCATTAAAATGATAAAGATAAGTTAATATTAGTAACAAGTTAGTAGAAAATTTATTATATAAGAAGAAAAAAATAATAAATAGCTTACGAGTTTCCGTATATCTGATTCGGCATCTTTCTTCATCTGACCCAATTCTGCCACGTGTTCTTCGTGAATTTTCCTCAACTCGTTTGCTTTTCTTTTATCCGATTCTAAAGCATCATTCAATGCTTCTTCTAACCTTCTTTTTGCCGCTTTTAATTCCACTACTTCAATTGCCAATTTCCTGTTAAACCCTTCATTAGCAACCGGTGATATCTGTAAAGCTCTCCTTTCCGCATCCCTGACTTGAAGAGTTAAATGTTCTTTGATTTTTTTCGTTTCCGCTCGTGATTTTTTAATTTCTTCTTCTTTCTGGTGAAGGATTCTTTGTAATTCTGCTTCGAAATTCTTTAATAATATCTCTTTTTGCCTTTCTAATTCCGATAACTTTTCTTGTTGCAGGCGGTTCCTCATTTCCTCTAACAGTTCCAAAGTTTTCTTTCTTTCCGATTCTTTTATTTGTTTTAATTTGTGTTCGTCGATTGAAAAACTGTCGAAACGTTCGGTAGACATTGCCGATTTTCTTTATTTCAAGCCTAAGAAATAATTACATATTCTCAAATTTAAAATAATTTCTCTATTAATTAACCTATCTTTACACGAATTCATTAATTTATAATAAATTTAAACTCTTTTAAAATAAAATAAAAATAATAATTTTATTTTAATTAAAACTTTTTGAAAAAAACAGCGAATAAATAAAATAAAATTTTTAAAAACTTCTAGAGTTTCTAAAATCTGCCGCTAGAGGACACTACTTATATTCTGTCGGCAGCCATATTTAGTCCAGTTATTTATTTTCGTATTTATTTTAATAAAAATCTGCTTATTTTCTGATAAAATATGTAAATAAATTTCAATTTGACGCTATAAACTGCAATTTTTATATAGTAAAAGCAGTAAAAAAAATGGTGATATTTATCTTTCACTGGTATTTTTTTATGTCTAGTTAATATGAAGTATAAATTGCTTTCCTACAAAAAATATTGTTGTTTCTTTGCAAAAATTAAACTTAAAAAACCGTACGTTAAAATAACTTTTTAACAAAATAATTTCGTTTCTTTCATTAAAACATAAAAAAATAATGTAATAATTCTTTTACTCATCAAAAGATGGCGCTAATGTGAATATCTATACAATAATTAATCTATAAATCTTACTGCTATTGAGTTCAAATTTAATTATAACGGCTTTAAAATTCACTTTTGACGATGCACTTTCTTTACGAATTAATTAGAATTTTAAAAAATTAAATATTTAAGAAGCAGGGTTAAAGAAATCAGAAAAATAGAAAAATATATTTATAGAGGGCGATAGAAGCCACATCGTCGCCATCTGTCGACAAATTAATAAATCGACGACGTAAATATAATAGAACTAATAAATTTAAATATCAGCTTTTAAAAATATAAAAATATCCTATAATTCTTCGTTAAAATGATAATTATTTATANATATCATATGAAGCCTTTCAAATGTTAAGATTAGCAACTTCGCTCACATGTGGGGCAATCACAACCTATCCAACACTGATCACTTTTCAAATATTAATAGTAGACTAGTATTAATTAGTAGTCGGCAACCGTCCTCTCTTTCAGGAGGAAGTCAACTACAACTTTTGGTTGAGTTACTTAGACCCTCTTTGCAACAGTCCTTAAGTTTACAATTATTGATATATAAGGAAATAAAAAGTTTGCACAGTTTCTGAGGGTAAAATTAAACTATACATAAAAAAGTCCAGCAATGATGTGCATACTTTTCCCAGTGAAAAAATATTTATGTTTAAGAAACACTAAGATATATTGGAACAAAATTAAACTTCTGTTTAGTGTCATCTGTTATGACATATATTATTTTAAAAACTTTTATACAGTAATACCTCGACTTATGCTACCCCGACTTACGCAAACCCGGAGTTACGCGATTTTCAAATCTCGTCGATTCGTCTTTTGTTTGAGCGCCACGCAACTCTCGATTACTCACCCCCCCACACTATTTTTCAGCTTACATGTTCAGATGTGTCGTGCGGAATCGACACATAGCTACAATTTATTTTGTGTTATTTATTTCTGTGTTTGTTATATCTACGGAGACTCGAGAAACTCTATGTGGTGATTTCTTGTAACCGTGAATGAATCAAAAGATGAGATAAGATTAACGAGAACATTTATTAGTTACATACATCCGATTTGGATTTTACACAAATTGCGAAATTATACCCCGACTTACGCGAATTCGACTTACGCGGTTATCGCTTGGTCCCACCTATCGCATAAGTTCAAGGTATTACTGTATTCTTAATGATTAAAAAACACACAAACTTAATTTTGAGAGTCAAGACAAGTTTATAAAAAATTGTAAATGGCAATAATGAGTAATATTTTCAATAAGTCTTGACTTATTGAAAATATTACTCATTATTGCCATTTACAATTTTTTATAAACTTGTTCTGTCAATAAGTCTGGTCCCCACTCGAGATACAACACGTCAGTGGCGTCCCATGACATTTGATAGTAGGGAAGCTGTGTGTTTCTGTAAGAAGCCGACTTCCAGGGGCAATCAGTTAATTGAGTGTCAGTGATGGTCAAGGGTCCATTCGTATCATTTGTTTGATAAGCCAGTAAAAGCCGTAGACTTCTCTAAATGTATTTTTAATATCACAATTACGTTCCAAATCGCTAGCCACAATATAAGGGCTACAATTATAAATAAAATAATAAAAACTTACTTGGTGAAATAAAATGTGTGGTGGATGTACANACCAGATATGGGAAAAACAGCGGATGTTCTCCTCGATGAAAGGAAATAACATTTGTCATCTAGTTTTTCCCACGTCTAAAACAATATTTTTCTCACCAAAACGAAGTATTATTTGGTGACATTATTTAAGCATATTTAATAAAAATTATTAAATGAGGCCTAGGGCCTTCCGGATCTCACACAAACAGCATATTTGGTTTATCAAATAATTTGAATTTGTCACGTTCAAACTAACTGGATTTGACTGTATGTTAAACTTCAACATAACTATACAAAATGCACTTTAAAAAATTTGTTTAAATATTTTATATTAAGGGCAGTCATAAATTACGTAATGCAAATATGGTGAGTGGGTACGAAGGTAATCATTACAAAGTATTATGAGAAGTTGGAAGTGTTTACAAAATGTTAAGTGACACTAAAGTCTTTAAATTCAAAGGTGTTTTTTGTTAAATATAAGGATTAAATTATGGTAACAACTTCTCTGATTCAGCTATAACACTTATTGTGTTAATACGCAAACAAAGAAAGTGTTGTATAGCAAAACATACTGTATATGTCATTGCTTTGAGTGCTATACACATAATTCATAAAATAATGTAATGTTCAGTACCATATTCCTTAGTATAATAAAGGGGAGTCAGTAGAACATATGCTTACATAATTTTGTGGGTGAATACATGTGACGGCATTATGGAATGTTGCAGGGGATGAGGATGATAGTTGAAAAGTATAAAAATAGTGTCAGACAATTTATGGACCATCCCTCATACATTATATAATTACAAGAAAATTATGCCTTATTGGAACGAATTCTTCAAATAATTAAAAGCTGTAAGCATTTTTGAACTTTGCCAATTAATCTTTGCTCAACAAGGCTCAAAAATCTAAAATTAAAACACAAAAAAAAAAACATTAAAAACATAATTTATTATGTTTAATTAAACAGAAACAATGATTTCTACTTTTGGTCAATTACAGAATATAAAAAAATTTGTCTTACAAGACTCATAAAACAAATTTTAGAATACTTTTTGAAATACTTTATTCTCTTTGAAAATAAGCCACCGAAGCTCAAGAACACTTAAACTTAAAATATTAAAAGAATTTGTTCCAATAAAGCATAATTTATGTTTTATTATTGCTATCGTAATTACAATCTCTGTTTGTTTTGTCTACTAAAGTGCATTTTGCTACTGGATTTTTAATGTTGGTGTATTTATTTGAACTTCATCCAGTCATACAAACCGTTTACATATATAAAGCTTAACCAGTAAACCAGACATGTGGAGTGATTGTAAATTTTTCCCGTAATTACAACAAGACTATGCTGGGCGGAAGCATGCAATCTGCGGCAAAATTTAGGTTGCTTCCTATGATGTTATGCTTACTGTAATCAGTCCAGATGAAATTGCAATTGAAAGAGAAAGTGTGGTGCAAAACAAAATCACCAATTACAATTTGACAAATTTGATTAATGTGTTTGCAACTGCTAGTTTTTGTATTCAACGACTACAAAATGCATTAAAATAAACTGAATTGTAATGTGTTAATGAATCTGTGCTAATAAACATTATTTTTATTGCTTCATTTTCTTTTGATATTACACTAGTTTTGTTTGTTTGGTATTGTAAATGTCTTTAAAGTAGCAATATTACTTTTAATATATACATTTCTTTGTACACAAGCTTAAGTACAAAACATTGTTTTTATAATATATAAAGTACAGTAGTTTCTTCTATAATTTAGTATAAAAATTCCTAAAAATCATTATGTTATGGAACTTTGCACAATACAAATATTTGGGTTTAATTTAATTAAGAGAAAAATAGGCAGAATGCTCAAAATGTGTAATCTTACAATTATTATTTCACGTTTCTGAATACTTAAAGCTCTCCTTTTTTTTTGTTTACTGTCAGGATTACCAGGTAACACCATGAAATCAGGAAACTTATTCATATTTGAGATATTGTATTAAATACTTTTATACATGGTATTCAATAGTGAATACGTTGTTTTAAATACAATAAACTTTGAAGAATGTAGCAATACACCCTTATATGGTAACGCATTGTGTAAACTGAATCATGAACAAATATAAATTAGGTATAAGTGTACGTATAGTTTGTGTGTGTTTTTTTGTGCAGTCTCCCATGGTTACAATGTTCAGCTAAATGGCATTTTTTGCATTCACCTGGTGTTACTTCATAATGCAAAGCATACTCAACTTGTAAACAATCAAATATGAGCTAACACAAATTTTTATTTTGGTAATTTTTACTTCCTTATTTATTTACCACATATGAACAAATTCAAGCATTAGAAACACATTATGATAGAAGAGATTACACAATGCATTCATAAACTCACTATTTTGATAAAATATTCTTTTTTTTTTTTTTGTTAAATTGCATAAAGTGTAACTTGTAATAGTATTGCATTTTCAAAGAAAGAAATATAATAAAATTAGTAAGAAGTCTGAAAGATTTTGTAAGTCATGACCCAAAGACAAAACATTATGTGAACTGTTGAATAAATTCAAAAGAATAAGATCTGTTAACAATAAATTGAACATCCAGACCATCCCACATCTCAGTGAAGTAAATACAATATAAAATTCTGAGTTTTCCCATAATATAAAATTCTATTACAGAAAAACTCGGAATGTCAATTTGCATTGCTTCGTTGATATTCAATGTAACTATGCCAAGTGATTCGCGAACGGCCCACTACTCTAGAACAGAGATTTTTGACCAAGGTGCCAAGAAATATAACAACGAGTAACATCATAATGCTTTTTACATGTACTATTAAAAGTTATTGTATATTCATATGTAATTAAAATTATTATTTATTTAATATGGTTATAATCATTTTATTGAAAATATTGTGTACAATTTAAATTAACTATACACGTATCTATAAAAAGAAGTAGAAGTGTAACTATTAAGAACAATTGATAAACACTGCTCTAGAGAATCTGGTTTGTCTGGATTGGAAACAATAATTTTTCATAGGTAATCTGTTCCATATATGTGTTGCTGTTATGTTGTATGTATTTTGTGTAGCTGTGTGTTTGTTGGGCCCATCTGAATAATGGATNCCTTCGGTCCACATTGTGCATAAAAAAAAAAAGGAATTCAAACAACTTGTTAAAGAAACCAAAGTAAGAATTTATTAGGAATGTTTTTGGCCAACTGTTCCTAATTCCTAACATTCCTATACCAAATCTCAACCGTCCACTTTTTGCATGGACATTCTGCTTTTCAAGGGTATTGTCCCTGTGTCTTCTGTGTTTGACATTTGTCCACCTTTTCACCAATGATTCCAATTATCAATCTTTTCCTTTTACACTTTATTTTAATAACAACATTTTTTCAAGCAGCACTAAGGATGGTTGCTTAAGTTACTTTTCTCTAAATTTCTGTTTGGCATGGAAGGTGACAACACTGATGATTTTTAAAATTGTTCCCCAAAGATGGTAGATCATAACAAGCAGCAAAAATTTTTCAGATTAAGCAAAATAGCAGAAATTGTTATGGTTATGCCATACAGTAATGTTTGAGAGAAGAGAGTCTTAAGCATTATAAAAAATAAAAACAAACTGATGTCAGAAATTGTTTGCAGAATGTATTGTCTTCTCTGATTACTGTACATTGTAGTAATTTTCAAGCAATAGTAAATGCCATTATAGACTGATTCTCATCTCTTGAAGAAAGCTAAGGTTGCTACTAGAAGTTACAATGACTACCATTGTAAAAAGTAATCTTTTTTAATCCAAAATGACTTTATTCTAGTCAGAATAAAATGTTGTACAATGTTCCTTAACAGTGGTTCCCAGACATTGATTTTGCATGATCCCATTTCAACATTAATAAATTCTCACAACTCAACATCAAATGCAGTATAAACATAAGAGAATTTATTTAATACATTTTTTAAAAATTTCATTTTTTAATATTTTCCTTTAAAACAAAAAAAACACAAAAATAATAATAATCAAAGACATTAAATGAAAAATTTATCTATGTAATTTTATTTTTTCATTTTATTATAAATTTGAAAGCCTATCATTTGGAATGGTCTTGTATTTTTTGACAAAGCTTGCAAAATCCAAAGTCAATTTTTGAGAATTCTCACATTTTTATTTCAATAAGAAATTTTTGAGATGGACTGTTTTCTTTTGAAAAATATAATAGCTTTTTCAATGTACTATACATTGAATGATGTTTCCAAATGTCTTTAAGGCTTTAAAACTTGCAAAAGTTTGGCTACAATATATATAAAATGGTAGATGCTAAACCAGGGGTGGCAAACAGTTTTTTCCCTTGGGCCGAATTGGAAAGAAAACTTTTTTCACGGAACCAATCAGAGGCTGTCTAGGAAGATTTTGAGGTGGTGCGAGGTTTCATTGTGGTGTTACCCAGTAGGGACTAAATTGTACATAGAGATTATAGATACATTTTTTGCATTACCATGCTTTATCAACGTTCTACGCTATACTTAAGAAATTTGTAATGAGGGTTAACTACTCTAACCAGACAGCGAGTTGTTGGCCCCTTTTTTTTTTAGGAGTTAGAATTTTTCACCAATCTATTCTGACTTGAGTAGCTAATATTGAAAGATTAATCGCGGGCCACATAAATCCATTACACGGGCCAGATCCGGCCCGCAGCCATATGTTGGCCATGCCTGTGCTAAACCAAACAATTGCCTTAATTAATTGGGCTATTATTTTGCTATTATTAATAATTAGATATTAAGTAATTTGATATTAGATGCTCACCAATAACTTCCTTAAATGGAAATCATTATTCTAAAAATTCTACAACATATTTTCTTATTGTTTTTTGGATAATTTGTTTTTTCATATATACAATCCACTTAGTCCTGTTTTTCTTGTTGTTGTCATTGATTGTTAATCATCTTCAATCAAGTATATCTATATTTTTGAAGATTTTTTTAAGAAGAAGAATAACATTTATGAAATGTGCACTTCAGAAGAATTCATGACCTTACTTAAAGTCTGTATTTGGAATCATTGTTCTACACCCGCAGTGCCCAACCATTAGTCTATCTCAAGCAAATTAAGAATTTAAAAATTTTAGACAAGCCATACATAAAACAATGATCTCATTTTTTAAAAAATCAGCAACAATAGGTAAAAGAAAAAACAATAATATTACACTACTGCAGTTTATTACTATTAGTAATCTACTATAAATTAAATACAATACAGAACAAACAAAACTTATTAGTAATCAATGTGACATTGCATGTTTTCGGCCGGTTTATTGTACTCTAGTAAGTTAAAACTATCTCCTTTTTGAATTACAGGAGGTGATCATATGCAACAAAACCTTTAATTACCAGTAACAAATTAACCAAGGCCTGCATCAGGTTTTTTTTTAACGAATTGGAACATTTGAACGATACTATTCGAAAAACAATTTTAAATTTCGAATAATCTGAATTGAATTCAACAGTAGAACTATTAAAACTCGTAATTTTAAGACTCTGCCCCATATATACATTTTATTAAGTTCAAATTAAAGATTGAATTAAGTTCGGGTAAAGTTAGCCTATATTTTCAAAAAGGTACCTCCACGCATGCAATATCATATAGCAGTCTTCAAAATTAATACATTTGCTGGTGTGGCTGGCTTTATATATTTCCAAAGCCTCCAGGCTACAAATATATTCTGTTTGATAGACCTGTCTAATTAACATGGTGTTCTGGAAGTCCGCATGCATTTCCAGAACACCAAGACATACATGGACAATAGACAATACAAATATGGTCTGTTTGATAGGCCTGCCTATCAAACAGACCATATTCGTAGCCTGGAGGCTTTGGAAATACATAAAGCCAGCTGCACTAGCAAATGTATTAATTTTAAAGACTGCAATACGATATTGCATGTGTGGAGGTATCTTTATGAAAAGTTCAAAAGTTAGCCTATATTAATTCAATCTGTACATCATAAAATCAGTGACGTGCTGTGACATTTGATGATAGGGAAGCTGTGTTTCTGTAAGAAGCCGACTTTTAGGGGCAATCAGTTAATTGCGTGTCAGTGATGGTCTAGGGCAGTGTTTCCCAATGTGGAGTCCACGCCCCACAGATAGGCAATTTGAAAATGGACTCGTCCAGAGTTTAAATTAACCGTATAGCCGCTGTACGTTAGGGGGCATAAGATTTTTCGAAAGGCTTAGGTGGGGCATAGCACAAAAAAGGTTGGGAAACACTGGTCTAGGGTCCATTCGTATTCATTTGTTTGATATCCCAGTAAAAGCCATAGACTTCTCTAAATATATTTTTAATTTCACAATTTATCACAATTACATTCTGAATCACTAGCCATGATATAAGGGCTACAATTAAAAATAAAATAATAAAAACTTACTTGGTGATATAAAATATGTGGTGGATATACGTACCTGGTATAAAATATTCTTCAATTATATTAATATACTTTTAAAGAAAATTATAATTAAATATAGCTTTGTAAAAAAACGTACATAAAAATAACAAAATCTTCTTTACTTTTTAAATCTTAAAACAATCCACTTATTCAAATAGCTCCTACGAGTGACTAATGGATGGAATCAAAGACGGTCCTGGTAGGTGCATGCACACAGGCTGCCAAATCCCAAGGGTGCCGATACCGGTCAATGTCAAATGCCTCTTTTGTCGCATCACTAGTATACCTCAAAGGACGTGACAGGGTTGTTGTACATTTTAAATGTTTCTCACCATAGCTGTAAAAATCTAAATATGTTAAACTTAATAGATTGTCTGTCATTTGTTTTCTAACTAATTCGTTTTAGGACCATGGTCCACGGAAATTTCCAAAATTTACAACTTTTTGGTCACTCTCATTGAACTGGAAAAATTTCTCTCTTTATTACATCTAATATTACAAAGAAATCAGTCCCCACTGTACTCGGCTATGATTGGTTCAGTTAAGCTTTTGTTTAAGTAAAATTTCAACTCTTTCGTCAGGGTTTTGTTTATGTCCCCAATTCCCTAATCGCTTAATCATTTAACTACTTCTTAAGTAGAAATAAGTCAAAACCGGTTACTTTGTACTCAAACATTTGTAGTCTCGAGGAAAAAGTGAAAAGACAAATTTTTATGACAAACGGATACATAAATTGTAAATTTAAGGAAAATAAATTCTAGAACTTTTTCTGTACCTTGTGCGTCTCTCTCATTCATTAAATTTAGTTGTAAATGACGCTGTCAAAGTAACAGTTAATTTTTTAACATTATACAAGAATTGTACACATTTTTTTCTACATCCCCTTAAAGATGGGATATACGAAATTGTAATATCACCAGTTTAACATTGAAATCCGTGAGTAATCTAAAATCGGAGAGCAGAATAAAAATATCAAATATTTTAATGGATTTTTTAAAATTCCTGTCAACTACACAGAACTATCATAAAAACATACCAGTAAATTCTTATCGATCGGGTTAAGTTATAAATCTACTTGCGATTCACGTAATCGGACGAGGGCAGCCAAATATCTAGCGGGCAGGTGGCTAACAGCCCAGAACCGGTCCTGGATAGAACTGGATGCGGTATAAGTGTAGCATCCACCCAAGGTCCTAGGCTTCCACCAGCTAAACCGGGTGAGGTCGGTGCTCTGTAAAGCACATGCGCAAATCTGGCTTTTTGGATCCTGACGATACAGCGCTTCCACTCCGCCACTAATATTCAAATATACAATAGCAATCTTATCTTTTTTTCACATGTAGTACAGAAATTTGTAATAAGATACATAATACGGTTATAATAAAATATTGTGCGATTATTTTCATATAATTAAAATTAATATGTATTTATTTTTTAGAAAATACAAGGGAAGCGGCGCATCCACAGCTTCCAATGACGGCACGCCAGTGCAACACGTGATTCCTCTATCTCTCCAATCCCTTGACTTCAACCACCAAAATTTCATAGCACAAATGCCCCTTATATACTAGTTATCATGCCAAATTTTGTTACTTTATCTTTACCTGTCCTGAGATATTAAATGAAATAGATGACAACACACACACACAATACTCCTTCCAGCAATTATTTTTTTAAAAAAACAAATGTTTCCAGCCTCTTTGTCGGTCCTCTTCTATAAATAAATTTATAGGAATATTTCACTTAATATAACTTCTTTTCATTCACTATAGTGCAGTGACTTCCAACCCAATAGGTACAGTGCAAGAGAATTTGTAACTTGTTTTTAAAAATATATTTAAGTATATAAACTTTTGTTAAAATTTAAACAAATGATAAAAAAAAAAAGGATAAACTATTTTAAATAAAGTATTAACTTACATTGAAAATTTTAATAACTAGTCACACATCCTTTCAAAAATGCCAAAAAAATTCATATTTAAATAAAATGGCTAAAATCTTTAAGAAAATAATACTCTATTATATACTTCTGGAAGATTGATGTTCAATTAGCTTGAGAGAAATTAACAATGTTGGATGGTTACAATAATTTTTACAGTTTATCAGAATGTGAAAAAATGTTGAATACATTTGAGACCATCTCTGACAATTTTGAATAATAATCAAATCAAAAGTGAAACATTGACAGATAAATAAAGTTAAAAAATGCAATTCAATGTCAGCACAAGCTTTGTACAGAAAAGAAGGAAAGGCAAGTCCAACAGAATTCATTTGACAATTTTTCTCTTAAAAACACTTAAAAATTTAAATTTAATACAGACTTCCTATTCTAATTTTTCTTTTAAATTCTCTGACTTTCCTTGACCAACTTTGTACAAATTCCATGACCCTCAAGTCCCTTATAGTATGGCACATTGACAAAATAAAACAGCATTTAACTTAATATGCACATATGCTATTGCTTCTTCAACTTTTTAATTAAAATAAATTGTTTTTGACAAAACTATGTCTTGTTTATAAAATTGTACTGCTGGTTTATGTTACCAGCTTACAGGTATGAAGGAGTACATGTCGAGAGTTGATATTTGGCACAGAGTATTAGGTGCCCAAATCATTTGCGCATAAAAAATCCCAGACTTGTAGGTAGTTGGGGGACTGAGAATCGAGTCAAAATAAAATACAAAATGGCAACCCTCTTCTACAAACAGGCACCTCACCCCACCGAAGTCAGGTGGGAGAATACCACCCGTAGTCATTCAAAAAAGTGAACTCTGACCTTAGGACTGAACACACAGTTTCTTCTATGTTAAATAAAATTTGTAATCTAATTTTGTAATTTTGGGAATGCTTTAAATATGATGTTAAAATGGTTTTATGTCATTACAAGTGGGTTTTTTTAACATTATTTAGTATAGTAAAATCATGGAATCAATAAAAATTTGACATGTAGGGCAGAGGGCGCCACCGCGTGACCTTCACCCTCACTTTGCTCCTAAACTCTAATGAGGAGAGACATCTTTTTACTTCATTTAGTTAACCTTTCGATTCGACAGCCATGCCAATCTTGGATTTATATTATATCAACACTATTGTAAATATCACGTAGGCAATACAAATTAAGTAAACTATCAGTTTCTCAGTTAATTTTTACTGGCAGAACAAAAGGCGCAGAACACGTGGTCGAAGTCAACATGGACATCATGGACAAGGTAGGAGGTGCCACATATAGATTTTAGCCACACCACTAAAGACATTATATTAGGGTTGTCATTACATCCTATGACATTATAATTGGGTTAAACTGTATATTGTTTGTGCAAAATAAAAAAAAATTTCAGACGATACAATAGCCACAATTATTTTTTTCAAAAACAGGAAATTTTAGTTACGCACCAACAAAAATTCAACGCTGGCCGTCACGCAATGAAAAGCAATTTCGACATTGGATAGGGTATACCTGAATAAGTTAATTTCACCGAAAATGCATCATGGACAACCTCATGGTAATGGCCGGCGAAGTTTGAACGATCGCGCTCAAAACCAGCAATACCAAAGAAAATTGGAGAATGAGAACGAGACCCGCTTGAGCGTCAAAGTGATTCCGCTTAGTAGTGAGTCTCCAAGACAGTCTTGTCCCAAATACAGCTTTGCCATTTTACTTGTATCAAATTAAAATATTGATAGTTTATCCTGTTATTAATCCACAATCATAAATCCATGTGGTTTGGAAAAAAAGGGCCATTATTTATTTATTATTCATTAGCAAATCCTGTAACTTTATAAAATATTAATAAAGAGAAAAATAAATCAAAAACAGTTCTGTTACAGAATCAAAATTATTAAAATGAAAAATGACAAATAATAACATTTAAATTAAAATTATTTATCATTTTTTGAACTTTAGAAAATTTGAAGAAATTTTGTGTATGCTTGGGAGAAATTTTGGGTCCCAAAAATATTCTGCATCCTTTTCATAAGCTATATTTCATCATATTACTTTTTGCTGCCTGCAGACAGCTACACTTAATCAAAATTATTGTCAGCAAAATATTGACAAGGCAGCCAAGGAGGTTAATTCCCTGACTTTTTTTTACAAATTCCCTGACTTTTTTTTACAAATTCCCTGACTTTCCATGACTTTTTCCGAACACTAATGAAATATTGAATTCACATTAATTAGAGAATATAAGTGCAGTAATTTTCTGAATGCTAAATGATGTATCCTTGTGCTAGATCTGGTGCAGTTTAGCCTGATAAGATCATTGTCAAAAAATAATAGCCAAGATGTTGATTGATATTACTTCATACAAGTTGACAAGAAAAATTTGGAACTCAAAAATGCAAAACATTTGATGACTAAATGATAATTTATATTGATTCTACTACTATATTTAACACTTGTCCTATATAATATAAGCATTTGCAAATGAACCATTGTTATTTAATATCATTTTTGAGATTGTGTTACAAATGAAGAAATTTTTAGAAAGAGAGAACTCATGAAGATTTTAAGACAGTTACTAAACACTGTCTTAAAATCTTTCACTAACTCTATAGCTACAAAGGACATTATTAGATTACAATTATGTAAAATTATGCAGAGGGGGCCTCTAATCTGCTGTGCCTGAAAAGTCTTAAGCCGTGATCACACCTTACAATTTCCAGCCAAACTGTTCTTTTTAACTAGTAAATCCCCTTCGAAAATCGGCGCAACTGCAACCACGAGTAGAAATTAATAGTTTGTTCTACTTGGGCTGATTGCAAATGCGCATCCAATCAGCATACACCTTTGTGCCACATCATACAGTAGAAACATTGAAAATAGTTCATCATGGAGGAAAGTAAGAGGATTGATACTTTTACAGAATCAAGATTGATCGGGATTATTCAGGGTCACAAATGCCTGTGAAATTTTAATTCTTCATTTTATCCCTTTACGTATTGTCATCAGCTCTAACAAAATGATCACTTTTTTTCTTTTATTCATTGCAGAAAAGGAACTGCTTGCGATTTTAATAAGAAAAGGCTAAAATTCCATTAATACTCTAAAATAAAACATAAATCATCAGTAAACTCACGAAAGCAGTCAAAAACAAGCTACTGTGATTTTATTGGTTTATTATGAGGTCACGTTTTTCTGAGTTGCAATACCAACAAAGAATAACTCGTGAATGTTGCAGTTGCAGTCACTTGTGCAGCTGAAAATTGCTAGGTGTGACCAGTGCTTTGTCCACCATTGCTAATTATATTTGACAGAACATATAGAAAATGAAGGACTGTCATCCCTAAAACTATAGTTAAATACAAACCAATAAATGTCAAGAGAGAGGTAAACCAGAGAACTTGATGTACAGGCATACCTCAACTTACGTCGTTTTGAGTTACGTCATTCCCGATTATATGTCGTTTGTCAAAAAAGTATATGGAAAAATAAAAATCAAGTTTAAGTCATTTTATTCGACTTTACGTCTGTCCGCGACAAATATTGAAGTCGTAATATCACTAGAAAAACGTTTAAAGTACATAAAATCATATTAAAATATATACTAGTATGTTCTGTATTTACAGTACATGCATTCGTAAATTTAGAATACTTTTTTCTGTACTATATTAAAAACTAAAATTTATTTGTTTGTAAGCTTAAAATAGATTCCTATTAACCATATATTATTAAAAATGCATTAATAAATAAAATACAGAACCGGGAATGGTTATTTATGGTTTAGCCTAGTGACAAGTAGATTCGGAGACAAGTAAATTCGACTTACGTCGTTCTCCTGGAACCAATTACCGACGTAAGGCGAGGTGTAATACATTTATAGAAGACAGGACTACTTGATATTGATAATAAACAAGTGAAACACATTGCATCATGCTTTAAAAATAATTAGAAAATCAGTTCTCAAAGTTGTCAATTTGGGGATCACTTAAACCAAGTAATGAATAAACCAAGGACAACCCGCATCCCAATCTACTTCTTATCCTGTAAATCTTATGTAAACCAACTTAGATATGCTAGGTTGCATGCTAAAATATTTCCTCTATCCGGTAACCTAACGTAAAAAATACATGGCAAGTGAAAATGTTTTCTCCAGCTAAACAGAATAGAATTGCATTCTTAAAAACATAACTAAGTCAGTCTGCAGATCACTTGGCTCATACTCACAAACCTCTTTTTTTTTCACTTTCTCAGCTCTATGAGACTAAGACAGCTTTTTTTCCACAAGTCCATCAGGAATCAGGCAAAGCCCACAACAGGAAAGACAAGAAACAAAGCTGGACACGAAAATTCCTGGGGTTTTTCGATCCATCCAAATTCAATCACGGATCTCCTAGAGCAGTAAAGCTGCCATGGTAACCACTTGGCATCCAGACACCACTATCTATCCACATTCTCAATGTAGAGAACATTTGGTAAGATGTAAATTCCAAATGAGGGATTTGCCACCCCTAGAGTTATAGACCCTTCAATACAAGCAAAAACAGTTAATGAAACCATACCCAAACATGTGGCCCTTCAAAGATATTCACCTCCAAAGGTCAGTTTTTACCGCAAACCAGAATATTGCCCATTCTCCATGCTCCGCATCAATCAAGACTTGCTATCGCTCGCATCGTTCGATGCTCCGACCGTAGTCTCGTGCTTCGGTGCTCGTATCTCAGCACCCAGGCAGGGGCAAACTCCCACCCCCTAAAACTATATAACATCAAGGGAGCCATTCAAAGCCAGCCGGCACAGTCACACGAACCAAATAGTTAAATGCAACAGCCTTCGCAGAGCGACGAAACCCAAAAGCGGACCCATTTCAAAGAACCCCGTCCGGCCGAGAGCAACACGTGGAGGTACGGTACAGTTTCCTCGACTATTTTCCTCCCACGGGTACGGTCTACAGCTCCGACAAGATCACAGTGGTCTCGTTCGGAGGCGTAACCACACCAACAAATAACATCAAACGATACATTCAAAACACACGTCGGTAGAAGTTACTTTTAGTTAATTCATGCATACATAAATATACAGACATTAACCTAAAAGTAACTTCGACTCAAGATATGTCAAATAATGTAAACAAACTCCAAAATAATTAAATTTTAACGTATTATTATTCTCGAGTCTTTATTTTTTTACATTTTTAAGGCTTTAAGGCGTTAAAAGTATTAAAATAAACAGTAATTAACGATTATTTACCTTGATACTTCAAACCTAAAAGCTTCTGTCTTTCGGGCAAGACACCAGTCTTCTGTTGTATGACTTGTTTTAAATCGCCGACCGTATCGTTGCCGTCTAAATTTTCTATGACGTATTCTTTACCGTTCCACTTCACGATTACGTCCAAACTCGACATCGTTAATATTATTAATTTACTGTTTGTTATTTTTTCAACGGCACTTCATTCTTTAAAACGTACGTCTGCGCCACTCCTCGGTCGAACGTGAAAATATATTTATATATATTTTTTCATTTTGCAATTATTTAAATATTCTTATTTTGTAATTATAATTTAAACTTTATTTTTCCAAATTAATTTAATTGAGTAATATTAAAATTATGTTATGGTCTTTTGTCGTTTTATTTAATTTTTTTTTCTTGCTGTTTAGAGCGGTCGGCCGACCGTTCTGGAGGATCCGGGATCGAATCCGGGCGGTCTAAACACGGCGAGAATTTTTACGTCTGTGGTCGCTCTATTGCCAACCCGGTCGAACCCAAGATGGGGTTTTAAAACAGGCCTTTTTGGTGTCCAAGGGCAAAATAATAAATATTTAAAAAAAAAAAAAAAAACAGTGTTTAGGGCGTTCATTATTCCTTTGAGGGATCCGGATTTGAGTCCGAAATCATGATTTGAGTATTTAATTTTGACTAAATCGTCGACAATGGCCAAGGCAGAAAAGACCTTAGCCTACTGTGGTTTCGGATTCGAGTCTGGATTGGGAAACCTCAGAATGTTTTCGTGGTAATCTTTCCCAGATCTGTCGAGTCAAACACTTCACCATTTGACTCTTTTTCCCATTGTGAGACTAGGCAAATCCATTGCAGGGTAGAAAAATGTCTCTTAGTGCTAACAGGAAAGATAATTTAGGAAAAGAAAACGAAATAGTATTTCTTAAACGTTTTGTAAGAGAGGAGGAATTTTTTTTCAATCAAAATAGAGAATATAGACTGCGATTGGTATATAGGAGGAGGACAGACCCTTTTGGATTTATGTTAAAGTTATTTTCTAATAACGTCTCGTAACAGATGGCGTCAAACAATTTTAATTTTCAGCTAGTATCATGGTGATTTTTAAACTTAAATATTGTTTTTAACAGTGGAACATTTGTGGCCGTCGGCCATATCTACATATGTATCTTAATTGTATATAGTATAATTCCAATCTTTCTCTTTCCCTATTTCTTCTATTTCCTTTGTCTGTTCCTTCTAGAACCTTCCAAATGACTGTTATAGCCTTTGGGTGAGATTAGCCGTTCTTAGAACCGGAAAGAACAATAGTGGGTAGGATTAGTCGGGCTGAGAACAGAAGGGAAAAAGGCAAGTCGTCGACGAGACACGAGGAGAGCGAGACGTGTCGAAGAACAAAGGAAGTTCTACGGAGAATCGAGTGACGGGCTGAGGAGGATCCACGATCAGGTCGTAAGGCTTGCGGACACCTCCAGATAGATCGGAATCTTCAGGATTAGAGATCCGACGACTGACGTGTTTAAGAACATAGTGGAAGCAAGAGCCACTGTCGTTGAGACAGTCCTACCCAAAGCGCAAAGACACCAGAACATAAGAAAGGCCCGGGTGAAGTTATCTCTTCTTTTCTTCTACCTTCCCGCTGTCCTATCTTCCTTGTCATTTCCTTAGTATTAAGTTAGTCTTAAGTTAGGATTAAGGTAGATTTTAGTTACGCGACTATAGAATATTAATTGTTATGCGCCGGTAAGATTTCGTACCGTGATTTATTGTAAAACTGGAAAGATTCCTGATGACAGGGGCGACCTTATCCATTGCGAGGCTCTGGGCGGCAGATCTTTGCGAGGCCCTTGTCCTTTGTGCAAAGTATGTGAATTGAAATAGTAGGCACTTATTAATATATACTGTACTATAAATTAAATTTATTTTATTGTTATAACTAATAGCCAAGGATAAAATAAAAAGTTTTAAATATAAACTTTTTCTATTTGGTTGTTGCGCGAGGCCCCGGGTGATTGCCCTGCTCGCCACCCCCTAAGGCCGCCACTGCCTGTTGATACCCCTCACATTGTAAAGTTGGTAAAGTTAAATCACAAAATAGTTGGGATTCCTGATGAAACCGAATCTGTTCGTATTGAATAAAGGAGAGTGTTTATAATTGTAACTGTCTTAGGTTCCTTTCTGTACGTTTCATTCGTGGATCGTACTGCTCCAATCACACGAATACTACACATTATAGCTTCCTGGACGCCCAGTCAAATTTGAATTAGGGGGTCTCATGTAGTGTTGATTTCAAACATTTTTCTCCGGGGAAATTTATAATGGGGATTTTTGTTTTTAATGCATTCTGTGCTGCCCAATCGCATCCTGCAACTGCGCCACACCTGCAAGATAGGATCCCCGGAATGGCCCATATTTAAATTTCAATATCCTTACTACAGTAATGAGTATATAAAAGATTGGTTTGGAATCCCGTTGATGGGGGCTCCAGGCAATTTCCGTTTTTGCCCGTAAAATAACGTCCCATGACATACTGCCTAGTGATACAGTATGATATCAACAAACATTGGTTTGATGGTTTAAAGCAATGCAACACATGGGTGATCTGCCAAGAAGAAAGTTTTCCTGGCAGATCAGAGGAAAATCTCTACGGGAAACCGGCCCCTATTTAGGTGCTCGCGAAGAAAATGCAGAAAACTCCGCGTGACCAACTCGTTGGTCGGGTGCCAACCCTCCACCAACTACCAGTATTACAATATTACTGGTTTCATTCACTCAACCACTGATAGGTTAATAAAATTTTAATTAAAAACAGCAAAAAAAATGGGCTTAATTTTAAGGGTAGAGATGAGTTTTAAAATATTGCAAATGCCAATAACGATTGTAATTTTCATTAAGTCTGACCCTACTCGAGATATGGCAAATGACTCCCCCGTTTATGTCCATCCTTCGATTTCCGTACTCGAAAATTTAATGGCATCAATGCCCTTTATATACAACTGCTAATAACGCTTGCAACCTGCAAGAAACATATATACTGGTAGCCCAAAAGTCAATTAACCATTGTAAAAACTAAATTAGTGCCTTACGCAAGTATTTTTAAAATATTTTTAATCACTTAAAAACTAAAAAAAATTCCTCAATACACAAGTCACAATGCTTTAACAGATGAAATTTTTTTAAGAACCATTAAAAATAAACAGAATTAACTGATTTGTGCTACCTTGTATTTTTGGGACCACATCCATATAAATATGGATTCTATCATTTTATCACACGGTGAATAGCACTCAAGTGTTTGCTTTTGATATTTTATTCTTATCCCAAAAACATTTAAAACACTTAAAATAGTGTGTAAACATTATACTGTATAAACATTTAAAATACTGTAGATATATTATGGTCAATTTACATTAAAACTATATATATATATATTGTATTATTCTTTTCCCACAGATACTGAAAAGGCTTTTTTTCAAGCCCATTATGAGTTTGACCAGATCCAAAATGGGGGTGGCTGGGTTGAGAGGAATGGGCCTACATATCTGACCAACATTTCTGGAGTTTTTAACTGCTTGGATTTGATCCTGGGTCCTCCAGTGGTACACTGATTCTTCAGGCTGTCGTCAACATAAAGTAATATTTATATATCTAAATTCTCGGGGAAACTTGATCACATGTTTCTTCCACTTCTTTCTATCTTGTGCCAGCCCATTCCATCTTCAATTCAACTATCTCTTTCCATTGCCACCATGTCTACTCTGATGTCATCTTTCTACCTGAGTGGTGATCCACTTTCCTTTTAAGTCTTCCGTGATCTGTTTCTGCTTGTCTTTATAATGTGTCCATATCTAGTCCAATGCAGTCTTCTTACAATATTTATAATATATCTTTTCAATATTTAATTTATAAATGCTTGTATAAATTGGTCAGATCATAAAAAGTATTAATAGTAATTATAATATCCATTATACTAAATTGCAGTTTATCATTTTTTCATCATGAGGAATAAATTCAGAATTGTGAAATAATCTAAAGGAAAAACTGTTTTTAGGCACAAAACAAATTAAAATGCTAAGGACAAAATGATATGCCCTAAAAATGTTTCAGCAATCATCTCATCTGTAAGAACTTCAGCATCTGGACTGTTTAAAGATTGAATCATCATAAATCTTTTTTTTTTAATATTCTAACAGAGAAAAATTAATTTATTAGAATAATAACTGTATATATATGCTGTACATATATATATATTTCTTTTTTACTCTTTCCCATCTGCAGGCACAAAAAAGGCCTTTTTCAAACCCATAATTAGTTGGTGAGATCCACAATGGGTCCTATGTATCTGAGACAGACCATCTCAAAACCTTTCTGGGGTTTTTAACTGTCCGGATTTGATCCCAGATCCTTCAGTGGTAGGCCGATGCTCTTGCCACTTTAGGCTGTCATCAACAAATCTTTAGCTGTGTCACAAAACATTCATTTTACATTAACCAATATTTTAAACAAGATTAGATAGTCAAATCAATAAAGACACCTGTGGCTCTAGAGTTTGGGTAAATTAGAAAAATTTACAAGCGTGCTGCCCCAGATCTATTGGGTTGTGCTCCTTGCCACTTGGTTGCACCATTATTATAGCCCGTCACAGGTTAGCCCTGGCTGAACCTATGACGGGCACAGTTAATGGTCATCTTAACACTTGTAAAGTGAAGAGTTAAAATCTAAAAATGGTTTATGCAGTTTTGGTGTCCTTGACAAAAATTCGGAGTTTGAAAGGGATTTAAAATGGATCAAGTTTCGTTATGTATAACTTTCTGAACCGGATAAGTAACAAGTCACATCTGCAACAAAAATATAATTTTTATATTGTAACATTTATTCAAAACATACAGTAATGTTTACAATAGATAATGTATCTTTTGCATATAACATTAAATAATATTACAAATTACTTACAAAAATTCTTATTTGTAAATGTTAATCATTTGATCTAAGTACTTTAACTATTATATTTAACTTACCATACCAGATTTTGGTAATTTGAAAATGGAATCTAAAATAACAGGATTCATTATGTATGAAATACAGCAACATTCTGAACAACTTATTAAAAATAAACATTTGAAACATAGTATTTTCTCCAATTAAGCTCAAATTATGCTTAATGGATTTTATGTTAAAATATAAATAATTTTTACCTTTAAAAGTAATTAAAGCCCAATACTTTTTTAATCTTATAATTATTCAAAATATTTTTTAAATGGTTATACTGCAACATGAGATGATAATTATAATAAAATATTCTGAAAATGAACTCTGAACAGTACAAAATGGGCCTTGGACAATCAGTATCACCATTTATAACACTGCTATTGCCTAAATATTAATTTAAACTAATTATGTATATTACATAAATTTTTCCTATTGTTTGTATTATTTACTTTTAATATCAAATTGAGTTCTAGATGGCAAAGATGTTACCGGTAAATGTCTTTCAGAATTTGGTGACGATATTGGCACCATTACGTTATATGCATTGTCCTCGTCGGAAGGAGGCGGCGGAGGAAGTTCATCCGGGATGCTCTCGAACTGCTCGTCGTTTACGGGCAAAACGTTATAATAATTGGGTGCACTTTTTTCCTTTTGGTTAATTATTCCTGCATATGTATTGGTTTGTCGAGGTAAAGAATTACTTTTGAAGTTCCTCTCGTAACAGAAAGGCTTGGGAATGTCGTAATCTAAATTTCCGTTGTTGACGAGGTGATCGTCACCCGACACGAATACCTCTATGTAAGTTGGCTCGTTGGAAGAACTCTGCCTTCTGTGCTGATTCATTTTGGATAAAGATTTAGGAATGTCATAATTTGAATCCTCATTCTGCAAATGATGATTATCTTTGGTATTACTCTTGTTGACTGGTACCGGTGCTGCAGGTATATCATAATAATGGCATTCGTCTTCTTCGTGCACTGTAGAGGATTGAGAAGACAAACTACCATTCTGTCTTTTGTAGACAGTAGGTAGGACTTTGTTCAATGATCTATCTCGTTGATTGGATTCTATATTGAAAATACTTTTTGATGGTTTCTTTGGTGTTGCAGGAAGCTGTTTACCTACACAAAAATTTCAAAACAGCTTTTATAATAACAGAATATGATAAACTTATAACATTATTTATATAATTATGAAGCAGTGTTAGATTAATCAATAATTATTCACTATCAATCTAATAAATTAAATATAATTAACCGATATTACTTATAACTTATTCACTTAACACTTCAACAATGTATAAAGTTATACGTAACTTTTAAAATATAATAATCTATTAAGGCAACTCCAAGTTGAAAAATTCAATTAACTAAATGAGAAACTTTTTAATTGTATTTTAAAATATTTTAATGTTTAATAACGATTTTTTAAAGTGAAATATTACACTCAAATGGCATACAAAGTATTTGTTTTCTGGCATACCAGGCAGAATAATCTGAAGTTTTATGCCTTATTTTCAAGACAAATTATACTGATGTAATCTCTTAAACCTAAACTTCTTAAATAGTTTTAATAGATATTGAAAATTTTAGAATTACATAACTAAAAAAGCAGTAAAATATTGACAAAACTTGCTCATTACATTACAATAAACAGTGATTTCATATAAGTTGGAATTATAGTATAATAGTCAGATTAATGAAGGAAATTATTAATATATCAAAATATATTTTTATATATTTTAACAATCAAATTCTTTATAGAAAGCTTATATATTTAATCAGCTAGATGATACCATTCATGCTAGACAATACAACATTACTACTTAACTTAGGATTTTTAAGGGAAAAATCTTTCAAAAATAAAAGCAATGGGATTGGTATTAAACTTATTTAAAATGTTAAATCTAAAAATAAAATATCTCTAGACCGTTAATGACTAAAATTATACACTTTATATCCGATTTCGAGTAATTTTTCAAGGCAAACAAACCGAATAACAATGTATACTAGACCTTTATTTTAACTTTTTTCAAATATTCCAAATGCATTTCTCTAACTGGTCTCATCCAGTGGATTCAGAGATATTTTATTTTTAGATTCAACATTTTAAAGATTTTAAATATTTTTAACATCTTTTTAAACAGGTGTACAATTTCATAACATAGGGAAAATGAGGATGAAATTAAAGTAATACCATATTTATGTGTGTATAGGCTGAACTTTTTTATCCTATATTTTTTTTTACCAAAATTATGGTGTGGCCTATACTTGAGATAATGAATAATTTTAAAGCTATTTTAAATTAGGTAGGTGTCAGGAAGCCACTGCATCATTGAAATTTGATGCTGAATCATGAACTCATGTCATGCCTCGAAATGTCTTGCCCAATCGTAACTACCTTTATGTTCATTTTCAGGAATTTTCATATTTTGGGCAATTCTTTCAAACTGAATCATTTCAACAGACACAAAAAATTCATTTGCCCAAATTTCATGGATATATCTCAACAGATTTACTTCCAGCTTAGGATATTTTGCTATCTTTCTGCAAAACGATGGCCAATTTTGTAATGTTTTCTCAAGAGTGTCCTTTGTTTGAATCCATCGCTGCACAGTTTTTTTCGTCTACATAAAACTTTCTTCCTGCTTCTCAACTCCATTTTCTTCTGCATAATGCACCACTTGCAATTTAAACTTCACTGTGTAACTCACTCTCACTCGACCCATGTTTAACATGCACTGAGCAGGTACTTAACAATAAGCATTAACCATCACTTTATTCCTTTGGAATTTGCAATGTTACCATATTTCTGTATATCTGCATCTCTACTCCCATTCCTTAATGGAATTTTGAGATTTTTATTTTTTTTCCACATAACTGTTTCAGAAATGGGGTGCAGCTTATACATGCATAAATGTGTTAACTTTTAGCACATTTATTTATTTACAGTAAAACTGCATGATGAGTAAAGTTTTGCCATCAAAATTTTACATTAAAGTACCCAGAAATAGGTTCCTTTGTGATTATGTCTAGTTTCTGTTACAGAAACCCATTGTTTTTGTTTTGTTAAACCTTTTTATTATAGGTTTGCTATGCCACTATCCAGAATAAAAATTTAAAAGTATGAACTTCATACATTTCCCTTTTCAGATCTGGATCTTCCATTAGTTCTTTTTCCCTTTAACATAGCTTCAAGAGCATTGAGTAATCCTTCATCTTGTTACACAGCACAGTTAGTCCATGTTCCCTATCTTATAATGAGTATAAAAGGAAAAAGAGGAAGTGAAGTTGTTTCTTGACATACAACGATGTAGCTAGGGACTGTTAATAGGATTTTTTTTCATTGTTTGCCTTGCTGTATTCTATTTGTATAGATTCACATATTCTGTACAGAACATGTGTGAGGCATGCAATGTGATGAAATTTAGGGAACATAGGACTCAATCAGGAAAAAGCTGCAAGTGCTGGTCAGTTAGCACTTCCCACACAAACCTGTATTTATGCCATTAGGACATAGCTTGCTATGGGGCCTTTATTTAGATGACCTATTAAATTTTTTCAGTATAGCCAAAGACTGCACAATAAAATGTTCTAAAATAATTTTCTCTACTTAAGAATGATCAATTATTTTCTAAGAACTATACTACCGATATTCCAGTTTCTATAAATATTATAATGATAATAGTTAAAATTTTACCTGATATTTTATTTATGGTAGCATCAATTTTACTGGCAGGAAGATAACAGTCCATATCTGGTTGAACGTAATCAGGTGAAACTGATTCCATTTTATCCCTTGTAGGCACTGGAGGGAAAACATAGTACGTATGCTTCAAATTCGGTTTCTTTCTAGCAATCGGGAGAGAGATGGACGGTCGGGGAGGAGGAGCTGGAGGCCTTTCGGACAGTGATTTATTACATACACCACTATTTTGTAAATCTTTTCCTAACATAGAATCCTAAATGATAGATAACAAGTTCTAAATAAATTATTGAGTTATTTTTGTAATTTGAAATTTCATCATTTAAAAATCATAATGAAATTTAATTTTCTTCAACAAAATTATTAAATTCTCATATTCTTATTATAAATATCACTATTCTTCCATTCATTATGTACTATTGCATGCAATGGTATATAGACATGACAACATTGAGAACCTTTAGACTTAACATGACAACATGCTAAAATGTAAATATAATTCTTTAACAATTAGTATTTTGTCATTCAAACAATAAGATTTACAACACAAAATTTTTCTACGAAATATATTTGTGTACGATACATAAATATAGAATTTTCTATAAATATATACAGTCGAACCTGANACTTACTGATAAGATTATTCATAAAAAATTCAAAAATTATTTGATAACTTTTCATTAATAATAGTAAAAAAAATAATGAAAATAATTAAAAAATTGTTAGAAGTAAATGGATTTGTTTATTATAATAGTTACACTTTCATTTAAAAACATCTACACAACATCAAAATTGAATTTTCAAGAAAAATCTCCAAGTTTACATCTTTTATTACTTTATTACCTTTGAACGATTTACTTCTTCACAGGAGTCCGAATGATTTCCACTGTCATAAGTGCTTCCTAGACTAAATCTATCACTCGAGGAGGAACCTAATTATAAAATCAAAAATATTATCATATTAAAAAGTATTTTAATTATAAAATTAAAAAAATACCCCAACTTTTTAGAAAGTCATAAAAAAAACCCTATTCTTTTTGAATTACAAAATATGATAACAATTTCCTAAATATTTCAAAGGTACTTAAGTCCATTTTCTGAGGAACAGATTACCAAACATTAATTCTTAGAACACAACATTGAAACTGCTGTGCCTTGATTCAAAATTCTAAAATCTTTCATTTAATGTTATAATAATTGTCTTTTTACTAAATTATCTTATTTAACTTTCTTTGTATAATGTTACAGATCAAATTTCACCCTCTTTAATTAAGAAAGAAGACAAACTTTGAGGACACCTAAGTCTGACAACAATGCATTTTAATAATGTTTTAGGAAGGTGGCTCAACTCCCAACATTCTCCCTACCCCCAAAATCTGATAAACATAACCAAGTTTAATCACGGTACGTTGGTGTACGTGCGTGTAAATGCACTGAACTATCAAATATGGTTGGGGTGAGGACACCTTCACTTTCCCCCCATCCCAGTCTCAAAAAATACGACCAATAAAAGTTTTTTCTAAATTTTTAAAAATAAATTAAAAATTATTTTCTAATCTGTTCCCTCGTATATGGACTTAAATACTTGAATACAGACTCAAATACATTAAGAAACAAAAGTTGTTATGCTGGTGATTTCAATAAAACGATTTTTTGTGGATTTATTTTAATTATAAAAATCATTCTATTAGATTAAATTTATATTTTACTCAATATAATTTTCAAAAAATATGATTTACAATTACTTTCAAATGACTATCATGCTTCTGTTAAATCAAATACCAATAATTCAATAATAAATTTAATAAACATTTTAAAAAATACTACACTTACTGGAACTGCTAACTGAAGATATTGTACTTAAAGTACTAACAGGACGTAAGATGTCGTCTTCAGATTTTTCACTTCTCCCCGGTCTTGCATAAGAATCTGCAGCCTATTATAAATTTAAATATCAATTGGTATTTAAGTTATTAACGTCAGTATTAAAATAATTATGAAATGTATTCAAATGCTATAGAATGAAATGGTAAAAATTGTAGGCAAAGACTGACAGCTTAAATACAAAACATTAATTTATTACACATTTCCTGAAAAATTACATAAATTAAACAATTAAAATTTATTGGCAACTGTTAAAGTCAGTGGAGATGGAAATTAATTTAAGCTGTTGGTTTTATGAAAATCAGCAGCTTGAATCAATTATCCAATAAGTACATTTTCTAATTTTGAATTTCAAGCCTTTGTTTAGTCCATTCCTATTCTAATTAAAGTGATAGTAGAATCATTAGTATAAATACACATGCTAACTATTCTTTGAATGCAGGCCCTCCGTAAGCGGGCGTGCACCGCACGCGGGCGGCACGTCCAGGGGGGCGGCAAATTGAGCTATTGGTCACGTAATATTCAAAGTCATTGTCTTAATACCCACCCTAATTATAGCATAAGAAATGTCTTCGCATGGAGAAAAAATCCGACCGGCGCGCAATTACTATATTCTTATTTATATTATAGCGTTAACAGCGCCTCTATTGGCATTTAAAGATGCAATGCGAAACGTCTGTCGGCAGATTGAACCATCCGGCGGCACCCGAAAGCCAAGTACTCATAGTCGTGCTTTATGACAGAAGTTGACAGGACTGGCGAAAATAGACAATCCCCACAGAGCTTCCTTCTCAATTTGTACTTGTACGCATTCGAATAGTTCTATCGCATATCAAATTGCAATTATTTTGTTAATAATTCTTCTGACATGGGTCTAAGTATAATTAATGATATTTTAACTTGGTTAGGATTTATATCTGAAGCTTAAAGACGATTCAAGTAACGAAACAGACATTGACGGTATTGATTTGTTTAATGAAATCAATACTTTCAAATTGCAATTTCCAGAAATTCAGTCTAATGATCTACAAACCCTATTACAATAACTTTTTACTAATGATTTAATTTCAACATTTCCGAACACAGGAATAGCACTAACTTACATTTCCGGTTTCAGTTGCATTTGGTGAAAGGTCCTTTTCAAAGTTAAAAATTATAAAAACTATTTAAGATCAACAATGCACCAGCAAAGACTAAGTAATTTGCTATAGTTACAATTGAACATGAAATCTTAGACAGCTTGGATACAAGAAAACTGATAGCAGATTTCGCAAACATAAAGGCAAGAAGAGTTCAATTTCTGTAGATAAATATTTATATGGTTTTACACTTAAGTAAACAAAAATAACTTAGTAATAATAAATAGTTTTTCTTTGTAAAGTATTTCTTTTCTTTTTTCACACCCTTATGAGACAATTCTAAAGAGCCTTTCTGGCAAGCTCAGCGTAGGTAGTCGTAGTTAAACAGGGGGCAGCATAATCGGTATTGCACACGGGCGATCAAACAGCTAGCGGCGCCCCTATTTGAATGTATAATAAAATATAAACACATAAGTTCAAGATTAATGCCAATTTATTAAAATATTTTTCAAGTTTATACAGTAAAATCTGCTTATTGTAATCAGATATTATTATCAGCTATTTATTGTTATCAAAATTAGCAAGTCCCAAAACATGTAAACTACATTGTAATAAAGCCAACCACTGCTGTATGCCATCAAGCTATATAACAACTACATTAGTAATAAATTACCAATGTGAACTAGTAGTATATGAGTATATGAATTACTTTCACTGTGTACACATTACTAGTTCATTTTTTCTATTACTATGACTAATACATTTCTATTGGTTGATTATATCATTCCAATCCACGTCTAGTCTCAATCCTTCATTTTTCTTTCTCATTTCTCACTTAAATCTTGGTGGTGAGTAGCAAATAAAAAAATGAGATCATTATTTGTCATCTCAATCACACTAATTGAGTGATTCAAATATTTAAAAGAAGTCACCCCTCACAGTTATACAATACTAATTGCTATTTTAAATTACAGTATTCGCAATCTATAAATGATATTGTTTGCTTATATAATTTCTTATATGGAATAAATTTATATAAATATTACACTGAATGGGAATAAAGAATACAGAGCTATATTATTTATTATTTAATTTAAACAGGTAACATATAAATATAAGCAGTGTATTTAGACCACTTATGATTGATTTCATTAGCATCAATTACATAAAATAATAACTCGTCCGATACAAATGACTATCATGCTTCTGTTAAATCAAATACCAATAATTCAATAATAAATTTAATAAACATTTTAAAAAATACTACACTTACTGGAACTGCTAACTGAAGATATTGTACTTAAAGTACTAACAGGACGTAAGATGTCGTCTTCAGATTTTTCACTTCTCCCCGGTCTTGCATAAGAATCTGCAGCCTATTAAAATTTAAATATCAATTGGTATTTAAGTTATTAACGTCAGTATTAAAATAATTATGAAATGTATTCAAATGCTATAGAATGAAATGGTAAAAATTGTAGGCAAAGACTGACAGCTTAAATACAAAACATTAATTTATTACACATTTCCTGAAAAATTACATAAATTAAACAATTAAAATTTATTGGCAACTGTTAAAGTCAGTGGAGATGGAAATTAATTTAAGCTGTTGGTTTTATGAAAATCAGCAGCTTGAATCAATTATCCAATAAGTACATTTTCTAATTTTGAATTTCAAGCCTTTGTTTAGTCCATTCCTATTCTAATTAAAGTGATAGTAGAATCATTAGTATAAATACACATGCTAACTATTCTTTGAATGCAGGCCCTCCGTAAGCGGGCGTGCACCGCACGCGGGCGGCACGTCCAGGGGGGGCGGCAAATTGAGCTATTGGTCACGTAATATTCAAAGTCATTGTCTTAATACCCACCCTAATTATAGCATAAGAAATGTCTTCGCATGGAGAAAAAATCCGACCGGCGCGCAATTACTATATTCTTATTTATATTATAGCGTTAACAGCGCCTCTATTGGCATTTAAAGATGCAATGCGAAACGTCTGTCGGCAGATTGAACCATCCGGCGGCACCCGAAAGCCAAGTACTCATAGTCGTGCTTTATGACAGAAGTTGACAGGACTGGCGAAAATAGACAATCCCCACAGAGCTTCCTTCTCAATTTGTACTTGTACGCATTCGAATAGTTCTATCGCATATCAAATTGCAATTATTTTGTTAATAATTCTTCTGACATGGGTCTAAGTATAATTAATGATATTTTAACTTGGTTAGGATTTATATCTGAAGCTTAAAGACGATTCAAGTAACGAAACAGACATTGACGGTATTGATTTGTTTAATGAAATCAATACTTTCAANCAATAAAATGGCTTAGAATTAAGAGATTAATTAATATATTTATATATATATATATATATAAAGTAACATTTAAATTATTAAACTTCCATGAATCAACAAAAAAGATAGCAAGATTATTAATGCCAAATGGACTGCTGAATTATTAATTATGCTAAGCCACTATCACACAAATAGTATGATTACTAATGGTGGTTAAGGTACCATTAACCATCAGATTGGGTTGTTGTTATTATATAGAGAGTCAGATATGTCAAGTAGAAAAGATATCAGCCTGCTATTCTGAAGAACCCAGATTTGAGTTAAAGCTGAATATCCAGAAATTTTCATGGGTAATTTGATCTAAATACACCAAGCTCTTCATCACCAAGTTATTATAATAATATAATAAAATAATTTATTACACAACACTTATATTATATAATTATTTATAATACTAATGATATAAACATCTCAATAAATACCAATAAAAACTAACCTTCACTTTTCTATCCTTTTTACCTAAAACATTAGATATTAACTGCCTTAATTCAGAAAATCCACGCGATTTCTTCATCTGTTTTGATTTTTGCGATTCCTTATATAATTTTCTCCAACATTCCTAAAGAAACAGTTTATTTCATATTTTATTAATATTAAAATGAAGAAAATTCATCATCAATAATCCTTCTTCCTACTGAAAAACATATCAAAATAAGAAATATTTCAATTATATAAAAATGACTGCTGTTTCTTAAAATAAAACTCATTATATTCAACACTTTGATATATTAATAAAAAAAAAAGCATTAGTATTGTTTCCTTATTCCTCGTATGTATACATGTATATGCCTTTTGTTCCTAACTTCCGGTACACCGCCGTGTGGATTACTGACCCTTCTACCTTGATGTCAATATCTACGAACTGTACATTCGTCTGGTGCACTTGTTCTATTTCTATGGTTAATCCATACGTGTTATTATTCATTGTATCGACAAAAGCCTTGATGTCCGGTATTTCTTTCCATAATATGATATCATCATCAACATATCTCTTATATAAAATGATGTTGTAAAGGTGGTGTGGGAGGATCTTAGCTTCAAGTAGTCTAACCATCTTGCATAAGTCACCAGAGATCGGACTAACCATAGGGACTCCTCTTCCTTGCGTGTACACGATATCTTTGAATTGGAAGAAGGAATTGTAATACAATAGATGGGCCATCTCAAGAATTTGCTGGTGTACCGTATTATCGTTGAGGATAGAGAGTAGTAAATCTCTGATGGCGCAAAAGGCTGGTGGGAGTAGGATTGATGGAAAAAGCGACTTGAAATCCAATACTGTCAGAAACTTAGGTGGTACGGTGATCTTCTTGAGAGTATCTATTAGGTCCACAGGGTCACTCAGCATGTACGGATAATCCTCCAGGTACGGCGTGATAAGCTTGTCGACGAACTTCTCTATTTTTTGTGTCAGTGCTCTGGCCTTATCTATAACAGGGTGAAGCTGCTGTCCTACTTTGTGGATTTTTGCGAAGGCAAACAACTTCGGCGTATCAGGCGCATCAACTATAACATTTCTCATTTCCAGTCTCTTAGCCAGTTTAGTGTTTGCGAAGAACTTAACTCTAGCTTGTAGTTTGTCAACCATATCCCTTTGTACAACGTATCCTACTTCCGCCTGCCTTTTGTGCCATCAGAGATTTACTACTCTCTATCCTCAATGATAATACGGTACACCAGCAAATTCTTGAGATGGCCTATCTATTGTGTTACAATTCCTTTTTCCAATTCAAAGATATCGTGTACACACAAGGAAGAGGAGTTCCTATGGGTAGTCCGATCTCTGGTGACTTATGCGAGATGGTGGTTAGACTACTCGAAGCTAAGGTCCTCCCATACCACCTTCACAACATCATTTTATATAAGAGATATGTTGACGATATTATCATATGGAAAGAAATACCGGACATCAAGGCTTTCGTCGATACAATGAATAATAACACGTATGTATACATGTTTTTACAGCAAATAATATAGCTGACAAGTTGATGAAAATTCATTAAATACAAAATAAATACTTTAACTGAATCTTTTGACTGATAATTGATAAAGATTAGTCAAGTTTGTCAAGAGATTNAATCTGACGCTGCACCACTTCTCCGTCCTTATTCTACGGACTTCGAGCCCAGACTTCTCCTTTAGCTTCGTAGTCTCCGATCGTCTCACACGCGATCCAGAGCACTACCTTCTCTCGTCAGTCCTCCTCGAGAGTTCCACCTCGACTGCTCTTTCCTTTGTTCTTTTTTGCCTTAGGGTCCCACTTCACCCTTTGTTCCATTCCCATTTCTTGGGATTGTTAATCCCACCCAAGGGAAAAGGTTGGAAAGGAAGGTTCTAGAAAAGTCAGAAATAAAGGAACAAAGAAACTTAAAACTAACTAAAATTAATATATTTTATACAATATTATGGCCGACGGCCACATATGCCCCCTCCTTTAGAGTTAAACACCATGATGTAACTTATGGTAGTTTATCCGCTTCCTCCGCAAATTATATCGGGATTGTGTATCGACGTTATCCTCGATTATATCATCCTTTTTTTTCGCTTCATTGTCCTCGTCTCTTCTTATTTGGGTTGCAGACGAATCAGGTGCTGCATTTCTTAGTTGAGCCCACATCCTTATATGATCATCGCCTTCTTCATCCTCCATACCGTCTAATTCATTATCTGCGTCTTCTTTCTGGAGGGGTTGCCGAACACGTTTTCTATGTTCCTTAAAAATCGGGGAGTAGCATTTTTTGATACGATCAGTATGCACGATTAATTTGTCTCCCTTCCTGTTGCCCACCAACTCCACCGTGACGGGCCCAAAAACACGGGTTATCCTGTAAGGTCCCAAATATTTCGGTGAGAATTTTCCTATACCTTTTCTCTTTCCTTTACGCAAAAGCCACACCCTCTGGCCTTCCTCCCATGTCTCGCGCTTTCTATCCTTATTTATCCTTTCCCTATTTCTCTTATTACGCTGCCTTCCTAATTTATATGCCGCATCTCTTATCATATTTAATTTTTTTATAAACATCCAACCCTGATTTCTGTCATCATTGTAAATCGAGAACTCGCCCGGAAATGCGCTAGGAAAGCGTGGATCGAGACCATAAAGTAAGAACGCCGGGGACTCGTTCGTCGCAGAGTGAGTGGAGTTATTATAAGCAAAGAGTGCTTGGTTGACAAACTCATCCCAATCATGCTCACCCCCTCTTGATATGCGTGCAATGATCCCGCATATGGTTTTATTAAATCGCTCACACACAGAGTTGGAGCATGGGCGGTATGCAGTAGTTATGTTTCGCTTTATTGAAAGTGCATCNTTCCTACTGAAAAACATATCAAAATAAGAAATATTTCAATTATATAAAAATGACTGCTGTTTCTTAAAATAAAACTCATTATATTCAACACTTTGATATATTAATAAAAAAAAAAGCATTAGTATTGTTTCCTTATTCCTCGTATGTATACATGTATATGCCTTTTGTTCCTAACTTCCGGTACACCGCCGTGTGGATTACTGACCCTTCTACCTTGATGTCAATATCTACGAACTGTACATTCGTCTGGTGCACTTGTTCTATTTCTATGGTTAATCCATACGTGTTATTATTCATTGTATCGACAAAAGCCTTGATGTCCGGTATTTCTTTCCATAATATGATATTATCATCAACATATCTCTTATATAAAATGATGTTGTAAAGGTGGTGTGGGAGGATCTTAGCTTCAAGTAGTCTAACCATCTTGCATAAGTCACCAGAGATCGGACTAACCATAGGGACTCCTCTTCCTTGCGTGTACACGATATCTTTGAATTGGAAGAAGGAATTGTAACACAATAGATGGGCCATCTCAAGAATTTGCTGGTGTACCGTATTATCGTTGAGGATAGAGAGTAGTAAATCTCTGATGGCGCAAAAGGCTGGTGGGAGTAGGATTGATGGAAAAAGCGACTTGAAATCCAATACTGTCAGAAACTTAGGTGGTACGGTGATCTTCTTGAGAGTATCTATTAGGTCCACAGGGTCACTCAGCATGTACGGATAATCCTCCAGGTACGGCGTGATAAGCTTGTCGACGAACTTCTCTATTTTTTGTGTCAGTGCTCTGGCCTTATCTATAACAGGGTGAAGCTGCTGTCCTACTTTGTGGATTTTTGCGAAGGCAAACAACTTCGGCGTATCAGGCGCATCAACTATAACATTTCTCATTTCCAGTCTCTTAGCCAGTTTAGTGTTTGCGAAGAACTTAACTCTAGCTTGTAGTTTGTCAACCATATCCCTTTGTACAACGTATCCTACTTCCGCCTGCCTTTTGTGCCATCAGAGATTTACTACTCTCTATCCTCAATGATAATACGGTACACCAGCAAATTCTTGAGATGGCCTATCTATTGTGTTACAATTCCTTTTTCCAATTCAAAGATATCGTGTACACACAAGGAAGAGGAGTTCCTATGGGTAGTCCGATCTCTGGTGACTTATGCGAGATGGTGGTTAGACTACTCGAAGCTAAGGTCCTCCCATACCACCTTCACAACATCATTTTATATAAGAGATATGTTGACGATATTATCATATGGAAAGAAATACCGGACATCAAGGCTTTCGTCGATACAATGAATAATAACACGTATGTATACATGTTTTTACAGCAAATAATATAGCTGACAAGTTGATGAAAATTCATTAAATACAAAATAAATACTTTAACTGAATCTTTTGACTGATAATTGATAAAGATTAGTCAAGTTTGTCAAGAGATTGTTGGTGCTTATTGTTACCTTAATTTTGCCATTTGAACACAATAGATTTTACTGTTCTCCAGTTAGTCTCAGCATTTTCAAGTTCAACTAATCATCTTCAAAATTAACTAGATAACATTTTAGGCAAGTACACATGGTAGAAAATTAAGAAATCAGCAATGACAACTAGTTCCATTAATCATCTCTTTTGATGTTAACCAATGATTCTAGTATCAGTCTGCCCTAGGCAATATTCCAATACCCAGTCTGCATGTTTTAATTTGGATAGATATCAAATCATCTTGTCATCTTGACTAACACAAGCAGTGCATTAAAAACAAATAATAATATAGGCAACTGTTAAAAAGAAGGAAAAATTATTTGGTTATTTCTTGTTTATTCTTTTTGTAGCAACAAACTCGTGTTCCTGCAATTTTCTATGATACCTAGTCGTTAAACTAGAAATGACTGATAACATGACTTCCAGTTCATTGTTGATTTCATTATCATAATTTCTGTCACTTTATGCATTGGTGCTTGAACATTCACAGCTAATGAACAGACATGGCAAAATTAAGACAAAGAGAAAGTAAAGGAAGCTCCTCAGATTTGGTATTTGCTAAATGCTGAGCAAACAAATCTGCCCAATGATGGTCAACACTGAGTTTCATTTCCTTTGATTGATATTCCAACATTGACATTCATTCCCTTTGATTTGGCATAATATACTCCAGAAATGAGAAATGCCAAATAATAAATATTTGTTGAATGAACTCACAGTAAATCATCCATACTACTTGGTATTGATCAAAGATTTGTTCAGCATTTCAGTGAATACAGAATGTGTGGAGCTACCTTAAGATAAAACTTAAAAATACGTAATGTAATTTAAAACTACTCAAACACATTTGATTTATAATTTGATTTTGAATCTAGTGATAATACAGAAAATGCATTTTCATTAAGTTATGTAATTGAGAAATATTTATGAAAAAGAAACTGCAAAATTATAATTTCATGATATTCAATATCACAGAAGTTTATATCTTGAATAAACTCATATTTGTTAACATTTCATACTTGGAAAATATAACTATTATAAATTATCTACAAATCATAAATTATAACTAAATCATGTACTCAAATTCAAAATTAATCATTAATTATACCTGAAATTAAAAATAATTTAATTAAAAAAAGATATTTAATTCAGAAGTTATTCTATTGTAATTACGAGGAATACATAAATTTAAAAAATGGATTCAATATAAGAGTGCTATTGGCATACTTTGAATGTAATTAAATTATTCAAATTTAAATATATTAATTCTCAAACAAAGACCAATTTATTATCCAACTCCAGTATGGAGTAAAGATCATTAGCCATTCTGGAGTTAAGAATTTATCATTGCAATTTATGGCTGAAATCTGATCAGCCATCAATGTGACATGGCATTGGCATCAGATTTCAAAATTCAGTATTATTTGACTTTACAGTTGTGTCTTGTAATGAGAACTCGTATTGCAAAAAAAAGTGGAGCAAGTTAATATTACCATTGAATGTGAACAGTTTGATATTTAATAAAACTATAGCAAAATAAAAACTTAGTATAAAATGTAGAAATAATAATCAAGAGTCCATGCAAAAGCAAATTAAGTCTTTTAAATATGGAATTAAAATTGATTTATTATACAAAATATACTTCATATATAACACTTTTCAGTTCAGTTTATATATTAATTTAGAAAATTTTAATTAGGGTAAATAAGATTTGATCCTATTCACTTTCAGATAAATCCTTCATTTCATTAAGGAAGTTACTATACATTAATTATAACAATTTACAGAATTATGAATTATGAGAAAAAAAAATTCTACAAACATTACCATTTATGATGAATTTATTTAGTTTTTGTATAAACAAATTTATAAATAAATAATTGAAATGTTGTTTAAACTTTATGGAAATTAAATACAATATCTTACCATTGGAATTATAGTTATAATGTTATTTAGGATCACCCATCAATTATGTAACACTATTTTTATATTTTCAACTACCATCCCACCTTCTGTAATGCTCCTTAACACTGTCATACATACCCACCCCCAAAAATTACATAATGCATATCATCAATCAACTCCTTACCTGTGGCCGGATGGCCAAGCGGTCAAGGTGGCAGCCTACCGCTCGGGGAGACCCGGGCTTAAATCCGAACGGGTCGAAAAATCCCCAGGAATTTTTTGGGGAGTGGTCCGTTCGGATATGTCGGTCCCCATCCCTCACCACCCGGCAGCCCCATTGTGAGCCTGGCCGAACCCATAATGGGCTTGCAAAAAGAGGCCCTCTTAGTGCCCACAGGGCGAAAAGAGTAAAAAAAAACCCCTTACCTGTACTAAAAAATAAAGCATAGCACAGGGGTAGTAAACATTACATTATTTTATTAGCTATATGTATAACATACAAAGAAGTGACAAACAGTATGGTTTGCTATGTAACACTATTTTTCTTTTGGAAAATTACAATGAAAATTATAGCCTTATCTGAGTTGTTGCCATTTGGTGAAAAAAACTACTAGTATCGCTACATATTTAACAAATAACATCACTCAATTTAAAGACTCTAGCCTTATGTAATGCTTCTGTAAACACCTCCATCTCCTTGTAACACATTGTAATGATTACCTGCATACCCACCCATTCACATCTGCGATACATAATTTATGCACATCCCCTTATTGAACATAATTATATTTTAATCAATAAACAAAAACAATTATAAATTTTGCTTTAAACTTTTTACTTTTGAAAGACATTATCAATACGCTGAGCAACTAAGGTGCATCCTACTGCTCTAGAGAACCCAGGATCGAATCCAGATGGGCTGAAAAACCCTAAGAATTTTTTAGGGATCAATCCAGATATGTTTGGCCCACCCTTCACTACTGGTTGCCCCATTTTGGGCTTGACCAAACCCATAATGGGCTTGCTTGCTAAGGACCTCTTAGTGTTCCATAGGGTAGAAAGAGCCAAATAAAAAAAAAAAAATTAAAACATTAAAAATAATATACAAACCTTAGTTTCATCCAAAGAATCTTCATACTTGTTTCTCCAGCTATTGTAATGATTTATTACTTCAGATAATGGTTTGCCATATTTGTAAGATTCTAAAATTTTCGCTAATTCTTGTTGACTCTCCGACAGAACGTTCTCTTTTATTGTATAATCCTCTAACTTTTCCTCTTGAACATTATCTAATAACAGATAATTTTACAAGTTAATTATAAATTTTTATGGAAAAAAACATTTACTTTTATATGAGATTCTTCTATCGTATACTGAAATTTAATAAATAAATTTTTTCTTTTCTGAATTTTATAAAATTCTCATATAAATTTGCATATCATGACTTGGAATTAGCTGAAAGTTATTATTTTATTTATCTGATAAAATATATTAAAGCAAATAGATATATAATAATATGATACAGTACATTTTTTTTATAAAACTGTTAAATTATTGAAAAAATATACATATCTTTCATTGCTGCATTTTATTTTTATGTGTTAACTGATTTTGCAAAAACAAAGCATTAGAAAACAACTGTTACCAGTACATTGCACATTACAAGGCATTACCTTTGAATCAAATGACTCAAAATATTTATACATTATTAGAAAAAAAAAACCATAAAAATATTAAAAATGTTGAAGGAGTCAGGATTTTTATTCTGGATAAAATACTTTGAATATTTTTGGCATTTTAATGGTATTTTTTCCTGTATATTACATGACTGATCTCACTTTCAGTCTACAGTTATTTGAACAGTATCACAAATATGCTAAGGCTATTACATGGTACAAACTTGTTAATTGAGACTATTCACTAAATGAGTTTGTGCCATGGTTATGCTCTCAATAAATTTGTGTGCTACTTTTATAACTCAAGATTAAGGTTGAGTTGTAATAGGAGCCAACCAACATAGATGACAGATGAAAAATAATGTCCTAATATGAATTAGCTATAATAAATTATGAGGTTAAAATAAACCCAAATTGCTCATGATAGCCTTGTGGTGTTTCGTTGCGACGAGTACAATGTCCCGCGAGCGGAGATGTACAAAATAAATACACGTTAGATATCTTTTTAACACAATGATATTTATTGTCGCTTCGAACAGGTTCGTTTATCTTCAGATCCCAACAATACAATTATCCGTACGTACAGACGTTAAACTCGATCTAACAAACAGCGGATTAATTGAGAGTTATGACTATACGCGAGGCAAAACTTATAACTAATTCTTACACTACTTACGACTAAAAAGGGGAAGAAGGGAGTAGAAAAATATAAAGTATAAGAGGGAGATGGAAATACCCGGGATTTTGAGTTCGAAACCTTGGGTGGAATACCACGTGGACCTTTCCAAGGAACGTTGTCTCTCGTCTTTCCTTTATGTCTTTTCGCACGACTCTCTCGATGGCTTCTCTAAAGTTCTATTGTTGGAGTTTCTTGCTATCGATTCGCTGGCTCCTCGTAGCTTCCAATTGTTTTACACTCAATCTGGAGCTATGCCACTTCTCCGTCCTTATTCTGCGAACTTCGAAATCAGATCTCTCCTCTCAGCCTCATAGTCTCCGATCGTCCTACAAGCGATCCAGAGCACTACCTTCTCTCGTCAGGTCTACTCGAGAGCTTGACCGAGACTGTCCTTCCTTTATTCTTTTTTGCCTTAGGGTTCCACTTCACCCTTTGTTTCACTCCCAATTCTTGGGATTGTTAATCCCACCCAAGGGAAAAAGGTTGAAAGGGAAGTTTCTAGAAAAGTAAGAAATAAAGGAACAAAGAAACTTAGGACTAACTAAAATTAATATATTTTATACAATATTATGGCTGACGGCCACATATGCCCCCTCCTTTAGAGTTAAACACCATGATGTAACTTATGGTAGTTTATCCGCTTCCTCCGCAAATTATATCGGGATTGTGTTTCGACGTTATCCCCGGTTATATTATTTTTTTTTGCTTCATTGTCCTCGTCTCTTCTTATTTGGGTTGCAGACGAATCAGGTACTGCATTTCTTAGGTGGGTCCACATCCTTATATGATCATCCCCTTCTTCATCCTCCACACCGTCTAATTCATTATCTGTGTCTTCTTTCTGGAGGGGTTGCCGAACACGTCTTCTATGTTCCTTATAAATCGGGGAGTAGCATTTTTTGATACGATCTGTATGCACGATTAATTTGTCTCCCTTCCTGTTGCCCACCAATTCCACCGTGACGGGCCCAAAAACACGGGTTATCCTATAAGGTCCCAAATATTTAGGTGAGAATTTTCCTATACCTTTTCTCTTTCCTTTACGCAAAAGCCAGACCCTCTGGCCTTCCTCCCATGTCTCGCGCTTTCTATCCTTATTTATCCTTTCCCTATTTTGTTTATTACGCTGCCTTCCTAACTTATATGCCGCATCCCTTATCACATTTAATTTTTTTACAAACATCCAACCCTGATTCCTGTCGTCATCGTAAATCGGGAACTCGCCCGGAAATGCACTAGGGAAACGTGGATCGAGACCGTAAAGTAAGAACGCCGGGGACTCGTTCGTCGCAGAGTGGGTGGAGTTATTATAAGCAAAGAGTGCTTGATTGACAAACTCATCCCAATCATGTTCACCCCCTCTTGATATGCGTGCGATGATTCCGCATATGGTTTTATTAAATCGCTCACACACAGAGTTGGAGCATGGGCGGTATGCAGTAGTTATGTTTCGCTTTATTGAAAGTGCATCACATACCTCTTTGAAAATACTCGATGTAAAATTTGCCCCCCGATCAGATACGATTACATCGGGACACCCATAACGGCATATAAATTTTTCAAATATGGCTTCAGCTATGACTTGGGCTGATTGATTGGGGATGGGGATTGCCTCGGCATAACGTGTAAAGAGGTCAATGATCGTGAAGATATACTTGTTACCTTTTTTAGATATTGGGAGTGGGCCGATGATATCGATTGCGACCTTTTGAAATGGGAATTCCGCAGTTTCCGTCTCCTGGAATGGGGCTCGCCCCCTATGCAGATTGTGCTTTTGACACGTTTCGCAGCCCTTGATTATTCGCTTAATACGACCTTTTATGTCTCTGATATAATAATATTTATCAACCAAGTCGTATGTCTTTTCAGCACCAAGATGACCTGACATTGGGGAACTGTGGATCGACCAAATTACATGATCCGCCGCTTCCTCTCCCACGCAAACGCGTATTCTATTCCCGAGTCCCATCCTTCCCGGTTTCACATGCATTAACACATCATCCTCCAGTGTGAATTCGGGTTGAATACCCCCGATTATCTCGCATGGTCGCTGTCGCTGCAACTCCCGATTATTACGCATACGCCTAAAGAATTCGTCCTTAGATTGAGATTCGACTATTTTCTCCCAAAGTTTTCTATTCTCTATTATAGTACAGCACAGCTTATCATTACATTCCTTTTGATCGCGACTCATGCGCGATAACGTGTCTGCAACATCATTATGCCGACCCTTCACGTGTGTTATCCTTATATTATAATCGGCTAACTCTGTTGACCACCTCATAAGTCTCTTGTTATGATTTTTCATATTCTTTATAAAAATTAACGGTTTATGATCGGTATGCAATTCAATGGGGTGACCCAAAACTAGCGGCTTAAAATGTCGCAATGACAGCACCATCGCCAAGCATTCTTTTTCGACTGTCGAATAATTTTCCTCTGCTCTACTAAACCGTCGGCTGAAATACCCCACTGGGCAAAGACCCTCATCCTTCAGTTGACCCAACATTGCACCAGCGCATTTTTCCGACGCGTCCGTATACAGGTGAAAAGGGGAGCTAAAATCGGGATGGCGTAGTAAAGGGGGTCTAGACAGTATGTTTTTGAATTCTTCAAAGCTATCTCTGCATGCCGCGTCCCATGCAAATCTCTTGTTCTTCCTGGTTAAATTAGTGAGGGGCAGTGCAAGGTCGGAAAACCTAGGTATAAAACTCCTAAAATAACCAACCATACCTAAAAAGCTCCGCACCCCTTTTATATCAGCTGGCTGCTTTACTTCACGAATGGCCTTCACGTTATCATCATCGGGAAGTACTCCCTTTTTGTTAATAACGTGACCGAGATATTTGACTTCACCACAAATAAAACGACTTTTCGTGGGGTGTAGTTTGAGGTTCTTGCTGTGCAGAATACCTATAACTTCGTCTAGTAAGGTTATATGATCGCTCAATGACTTAGAAAATAAAACAATGTCATCCTGGAATATATAGCAATTAATTCCTACGAACCGGGCTAACACTCTGGACATCACAGCCTGAAAAAAACGGCCGCTGTTCTTGGCCCCTTGTGGGAGGCGACACATCTGAAACTTTCCCCATGGGGTTGAGAACGCGTAAACATGTCTCACAGAGGGGTCTAATGCTATTTGAAAGTAACCGGACTTCAGGTCCAAGACCGAGAAATACTTGCTCCCGTGAAACTTACTCAAAATTTCATCTATACGGGATATAGGGAATTCTTGGGGGGCGGTTAGGTCATTAATGCGTCTTAGATCTAGAGTCATGCGGATTTCCCCACTCTGCTTTTCAACAATATGAATCGGCGAGTTCCATGCCGAGGAGCTTTCTTCTATAATACCTGCTCTTAGGTAAGATTTAGTTAATTCTTTTAGTCTGGGTAGGTAGCACTCAGGGATTCGGTATTGGCGAGTACTTACGGGCTTAGTTTGGTCCACGATTGGACTATGTAGCTCGCCCGTCATTCCCGTTAGATCTTCAACCGAACTCGCGAAGCATCCGGGGTATTTCCTAAAGATTTTATAAACGAGCTCCTTCTCTTCCGAACTTAAGCTATCTAAACCCTTAACCTCGATGGGGGCTACATCCAAACATTCATCGTGATGGTATATATATTGGGTCCCGTGAGCTGAACTTCGTTTTACCGATGTGCTAACCCCTTCAATAATCTCAGGCAATCTGTTTACAACGTCCATCCCCAGTATGCCGTCATATCCCATGTGATCAGGGAGTCGCATGCATGCAACCGATACTTCCCCTATCTGACCTTTATATCTGAATCCTATCCTTAGGCTCTTCTCACATTTAGTGATACTTCCGTTGATTCCTCTTATACCAACACTCTCATCTTCCGGTATGGCTTTAATTACCATTTCCCTCGGGATTCTATTTATGGACCTTAAATCTATTATTGATTTTTCAGCGCCCGTATCGATCAAGAATGAAAACTTAATGCCTTCCATCTCGGCTTTGACAAACGGAAGACCCTTCCTCGATATTGTTATCTCGTTGGCCAGACTGACTGACACATGAGGAGCGTTATGCTGGCCCTTAATACGCTCCTTACTCAGTTTAAACGAACATTTGTCCGCTTTGGGCACCTTCTAGCGAAGTGTCCCATCTCCCCGCAAGCATAGCATCTCTTACTGTCCCCTTTCGGTTCTTGTTCCTTCTCTTCTAATAACTTGTCCATTGCCTTAGTCAAGGTCTCGATCCTTCTTTCTAATTCTACTATTTTCTCGTCACCTTTTTCCTTCTCTGCCCTCCTGACCTCACGCTCCCCGACCATGACCTCTACATTCTCCTCAATCGCTGCGTTGACCACCCTCCGATCGAATCGGCCACTGCATTCGATTTCGATCAATTCCTCCGCCTCAGCAACACCAAAAGCCTCGTCCAACGTCTTCGGGGCCCTTCTCATCACATTCACCCTTGTATTCCCCTTCAGCCCTTTGATAAACCGATCAAGGATCATGTCATCCCGCATTAGGTTAATTTTGTCGTTATCCTTCGTAGCACGGGCGAGCAAAGTTCTAGTGCGGATCGAAAAGTCTGTCACTGATTCATCCCCCCCTTGCTTCAGGGTTAACAATTGATCTATGATATCCCTATCTCTAACCCCTCTCTTATCAAAGCATTTTATTAGATCCCTCTTTATCTCACAATATGACCCAGGATATTGCTCTAACAAACAAAGAAAGGTCGTTAGAGGTTCTCCTTTTAGCCTTGCCTGCAGCACAGCCATCTTAACCTCGTCATCCCAATTTGCGAGCCACGCTATGGTTTCTATTGTCTGAAAGAATTGGTTAATATTCACACTATCATTTTGGGATCCGGAGAACGTGGGAATCATCCCAAGAAAGCCCGTCACGACAAGTGGTTGGTTGGGATGAATATTCTCTCCCGAGTTTGCAGAACTACCCACTACATTATTAGTAGCCATTACCAATAAATTATCTAAACACAAAAAACAGAGGAGACTCCACCGGGGTACACAAATTACACACTGGTACACTTTACGAATTAGCACACTATACAAAACGACGACCCGTACAGCCTTTTACAGTTGGGATCCTGTCGCGGACGCCATTGTGGTGTTTCGTTGCGACGAGTACAATGTCCCGCGAGCGGANTCTCAATATATTTGTGTGCTACTTTTATAACTCAAGATTAAGGTTGAATTGTAATAGGAGCCAACCAACATAGATGACAGATGAAAAATAATGTCCTAATATGAATTAGCTATAATAAATTATGAGGTTAAAATAAACCCAAATTGCTCATGATAGCCTTGTGGTGTTTCGTTGCGACGAGTACAATGTCCCGCGAGCGGAGATGTACAAAATAAATACACGTTAGATATCTTTTTAACACAATGATATTTATTGTCGCTTCGAACAGGTTCGTTTATCTTCAGATCCCAACAATACAATTATCCGTACGTACAGACGTTAAACTCGATCTAACAAACAGCGGATTAATTGAGAGTTATGACTATACGCGAGGCAAAACTTATAACTAATTCTTACACTACTTACGACTAAAAAGGGGAAGAAGGGAGTAGAAAAATATAAAGTATAAGAGGGAGATGGAAATACCCGGGATTTTGAGTTCGAAACCTTGGGTGGAATACCACGTGGACCTTTCCAAGGAACGTTGTCTCTCGTCTTTCCTTTATGTCTTTTCGCACGACTCTCTCGATGGCTTCTCTAAAGTTCTATTGTTGGAGTTTCTTGCTATCGATTCGCTGGCTCCTCGTAGCTTCCAATTGTTTTACACTCAATCTGGAGCTATGCCACTTCTCCGTCCTTATTCTGCGAACTTCGAAATCAGATCTCTCCTCTCAGCCTCGTAGTCTCCGATCGTCCTACAAGCGATCCAGAGCACTACCTTCTCTCGTCAGGTCTACTCGAGAGCTTGACCGAGACTGTCCTTCCTTTATTCTTTTTTGCCTTAGGGTCCCACTTCACCCTTTGTTTCACTCCCAATTCTTGGAATTGTTAATCCCACCCAAGGGAAAAAGGTTGAAAGGGAAGTTTCTAGAAAAGTAAGAAATAAAGGAACAAAGAAACTTAAAACTAACTAAAATTAATATATTTTATACAATATTATGGCCGACGGCCACAGCCTNCCCATTCACATCTGCGATACATAATTTATGCACATCCCCTTATTGAACATAATTATATTTTAATCAATAAACAAAAACAATTATAAATTTTGCTTTAAACTTTTTACTTTTGAAAGACATTATCAATACGCTGAGCAACTAAGGTGCATCCTACTGCTCTAGAGAACCCAGGATCGAATCCAGATGGGCTGAAAAACCCTAAGAATTTTTTAGGGATCAATCCAGATATGTTTGGCCCACCCTTCACTACTGGTTGCCCCATTTTGGGCTTGACCAAACCCATAATGGGCTTGCTTGCTAAGGACCTCTTAGTGTTCCATAGGGTAGAAAGAGCCAAATAAAAAAAAAAAAATTAAAACATTAAAAATAATATACAAACCTTAGTTTCATCCAAAGAATCTTCATACTTGTTTCTCCAGCTATTGTAATGATTTATTACTTCAGATAATGGTTTGCCATATTTGTAAGATTCTAAAATTTTCGCTAATTCTTGTTGACTCTCCGACAGAACGTTCTCTTTTATTGTATAATCCTCTAACTTTTCCTCTTGAACATTATCTAATAAAAGATAATTTTACAAGTTAATTATAAATTTTTATGGAAAAAATCATTTACTTTTATATGAGATTCTTCTATCGTATACTGAAATTTAATAAATAAATTTTTTCTTTTCTGAATTTTATAAAATTCTCATATAAATTTGCATATCATGACTTGGAATTAGCTGAAAGTTATTATTTTATTTATCTGATAAAATATATTAAAGCAAATAGATATATAATAATATGATACAGTACATTTTTTTTATAAAACTGTTAAATTATTGAAAAAATATACATATCTTTCATTGCTGCATTTTATTTTTATGTGTTAACTGATTTTGCAAAAACAAAGCATTAGAAAACAACTGTTACCAGTACATTGCACATTACAAGGCATTACCTTTGAATCAAATGACTCAAAATATTTATACATTATTAGAAAAAAAAAACCATAAAAATATTAAAAATGTTGAAGGAGTCAGGATTTTTATTCTGGATAAAATACTTTGAATATTTTTGGCATTTTAATGGTATTTTTTCCTGTATATTACATGACTGATCTCACTTTCAGTCTACAGTTATTTGAACAGTATCACAAATATGCTAAGGCTATTACATGGTACAAACTTGTTAATTGAGACTATTCACTAAATGAGTTTGTGCCATGGTTATGCTCTCAATAAATTTGTGTGCTACTTTTATAACTCAAGATTAAGGTTGAGTTGTAATAGGAGCCAACCAACATAGATGACAGATGAAAAATAATGTCCTAATATGAATTAGCTATAATAAATTATGAGGTTAAAATAAACCCAAATTGCTCATGATAGTCTTCTTCAGAATGAAAGAAGCGGAATAATCAAGGAATGTTACAGTTATTCTGCTTCTTTTGTTTTAAAGATCATCATAAGCAATTCCTTTGTTAATAAAACAAGAGAACAAGGTCATGATCTCCTCACATATAAAGTAGATCCTATACAAATAACAAAGATGAGTCGTCTTAACCAGAAACTGAATGATAATTTGAAAAACATTTTTGTAAAAATTTGGAATTATTTGAAGAGTCATAAACCCAAATTTCTTAGAATGTGGCTTTGCTCTTCAATTAGGGAAATAATTACCTTACCACATGAAACAAGTAAATAATTTGGCTCTCACCTGTTAAATTTTCCAAAGAATCTGAAGGATTATCAATTGATAAACTACTAAGATTATCTAAGAGTTCTTTCGGAGTATCTAAACCCAAGAGTAGCTTTTTATGAGGTTCCAAATTATCTGTAATAAATGTAATACAATTAACCTTTTAAAACATTATTTTATTTAGAAAATACAATTGGTGTTTAATTAAAAAGAAAATAGAATTTTCTAATATTTAATCAAAGATTAGGTTTGTGATTAAACATACCAACATCAGCGGGCTTGAAACCAAGCATTCCTAAATAATCATTTTCTGCTGAAGAAGAGGAGGAGGTACATGATTTTTGGACGTTAGGAACAGGTATGGGATTGGGAAGTGGGACATCATACAGGGAACCAGGACATTCTTTCATTTGTTCTGAGAGAAAATTTTAAAAATAAAAACCAAACGAAATTTGATTTTAATTCTGTATATTAAGTTATATACAGAATGAGCCTCTTAAACTTAAGAATATTATAGAATACTTAAAGTGAATTAAATGTAACAAATGTTTTCATCAGAGCCAGATTTATGTGCAAAGCTAAACTATCAACAGCTTGAGGCACCTACTTTCTTTTTTCCAGCTCAGTCTTGTATGCTAATCAATACGATCACATCCACATGTAGTGCCATAGTTGTAGTGGGTAAACAATTCAGACAAGACAATTGTGGCTACACACCATATTTAAATTGTATATTTTGTATATAATTGTATTATTTTATATTGTATATTCTTTGCTTCTCCTTTTTCTGTCCTATTTGTCTACCCTTCCTGGAATGTTCTCATTTTACCCTTTGCTTTGGTATGTAGATTACTAACCCCAGAAACAAAGAAGTGGAATGCAACCATGAGGGGAGGGGAGCGAACATGTGGGTCATTCCGGAGCAGAAACCTGAAGAAGAGAGCGAAATGGAGTCTCCCCAGTATGTTTAGCATCGTATGGTAGAGACAAGAACCTTGGAACTGAGAAATAAAAAGAAATTAATTGTGAGGAACAAGACGCATCAGCCCTTCAAACTATTATTTTGGAGAGCAACAAAAGTGAAGTTAGTCACCAATCCAACAAGAGATCTCATCCACGATCTCATACAAACAGCATACCTCATCAAGTTTTGGGTACCCTCTTTTCTATCCCTTACTTTCATTCTCTAAATTTTACTTAATTATTACTACTGTAAGTAGTAATAATTAAGTAAAAATTAGATTCTTATTACTACTGTAAGTAGTAATAAGAATCTAATTTTAATTAATATAATTTTAAGTAATTGGATCATTGTGTCAGACAAAGGACTATACGTGTGCATTCTTTGTTGGGAGACTATATTGTACTGTGGTGGAATAATTAATTGTGTGAATTATTTGGTGGGAGTAGCATTGTTGGTATCCTTAGAAACCTGTATCACAATGAGCGAGTTAATAAAATTATTATGTTTTATTTTATTTATTTTCGATTTTGTGTCTTTGTCTCACTCGTTGGTCTCACACAATAAATTCCCAGGCAGTTGTCAAATATTTATTTTTGCATCTCTATATACAAATTTACAATTATAGGTTGACCTTGAAACAACGTCTTCGGCAAAAACACGACAAGCATGGGCATGTCAACTATAAAACTGAAGTTAGCCTTAGTCTGACATCACATAGGTTGGGAACAGTGGTCCATCATTGTGTTGCCAATCATCACAAGCTTAATTAAACACTAACATTATGTTCAATTCTCAAAGACAATTTATAAATATTGCCCAATATTATGAAGAAAGAAAAGTCTCTTGTATGTTATAGCACAAGGCCACAACAAATCTAAATCTGGCTCTGGTATTTTCATTATTTATAAATATAAATTTCTACCTTAAAATCATCTAACAGTTTAGAAATATCATTGTATCCTGCATGATAGGCTAGCTGTGAAGGAATTAAGCCTCTAGAGTTTCGCAGACCACAAGCTTGTGTCGCTCCTGGACATTGGAGCAACTGTGAAGTTAACTCTTTTAAACCATAACGAGCAGAAAAATGAAGTAAAGTGGGAAGTTCCTCATCACCTATTTAGGATAAATATATCTGTTTAATTACAAAATATATAAATTTAAATAAATGTTAAGTATATTATTTAAAAGCACTTACATTTCTTTCTATCTAAATTTTGATAAGATTCTAATAAAGAAAATCCTGGTGATGGTAAATTGTTTTTATTATGTTTAAAATTCTTTGTTAATTGGGCATCTATTTCAGAGAGGGAATTGACTCCCAATGTACTGCAAAGAAAGTCAAATGGAGAGTTGACTACTGAGAGAAGACTGTATAATTCACTCATTTTTGATTCACATTTCAATGGTCTAATACCAAGTAAATAATCATCACACTGAACCAATACATTCATGATTTTACATTTTTGCATCATGTTGTCTGAAAGAAAAATTTAAGTTAAATAAACTATTAATGTTTTAAATTCATTGTTCATATTTATTTAATTCATAGAGTAATCACTACAGTATATCATTCAATCGCACAAAACCTTGCACAGCAACAACAAACAAAAGGTTTATTAAGTATATCAGAAACAAGCAGGCCCCTCAAAAATCTATGAATCAATATGTAAGGGAAACTGTGTCAATTATGAGGACTTAAACATGATATCTAGTGCTTGGAAATCTTAGTTTGAGGTCCACACAACAAATCACAATGTACATTTTGTTATTGTCTTTTTTGTGCACATCATAGCAATGTAGCAGAATGAAAAATTTATTTTTTATATTCAAACATATTCAGTATTTGCATATTTTTGTTCTATTTTCATTAGTATTTGTAATGTTCAGTTTTTGGAACATCAATCTGATGAAGATCATTAAAGAAGACTGTTCCAAAATACAAGGTTGTGTGCGATTGAGTCATATTTATTTATTTTTTAAATATAAAAATTCTTGATATAAAAAATTAAATATAATAAAATTTGATATACATTCAGTTTTTTATTATTATTATATTCCTATAAATATTCAATTTATTTACATTCTTATTTAATNGTCCTAATATGAATTAGCTATAATAAATTATGAGGTTAAAATAAACCCAAATTGCTCATGATAGTCTTCTTCAGAATGAAAGAAGCGGAATAATCAAGGAATGTTACAGTTATTCTGCTTCTTTTGTTTTAAAGATCATCATAAGCAATTCCTTTGTTAATAAAACAAGAGAACAAGGTCATGATCTCCTCACATATAAAGTAGATCCTATACAAATAACAAAGATGAGTCGTCTTAACCAGAAACTGAATGATAATTTGAAAAACATTTTTGTAAAAATTTGGAATTATTTGAAGAGTCATAAACCCAAATTTCTTAGAATGTGGCTTTGCTCTTCAATTAGGGAAATAATTACCTTACCACATGAAACAAGTAAATAATTTGGCTCTCACCTGTTAAATTTTCCAAAGAATCTGAAGGATTATCAATTGATAAACTACTAAGATTATCTAAGAGTTCTTTCGGAGTATCTAAACCCAAGAGTAGCTTTTTATGAGGTTCCAAATTATCTGTAATAAATGTAATACAATTAACCTTTTAAAACATTATTTTATTTAGAAAATACAATTGGTGTTTAATTAAAAAGAAAATAGAATTTTCTAATATTTAATCAAAGATTAGGTTTGTGATTAAACATACCAACATCAGCGGGCTTGAAACCAAGCATTCCTAAATAATCATTTTCTGCTGAAGAAGAGGAGGAGGTACATGATTTTTGGACGTTAGGAACAGGTATGGGATTGGGAAGTGGGACATCATACAGGGAACCAGGACATTCTTTCATTTGTTCTGAGAGAAAATTTTAAAAATAAAAACCAAACGAAATTTGATTTTAATTCTGTATATTAAGTTATATACAGAATGAGCCTCTTAAACTTAAGAATATTATAGAATACTTAAAGTGAATTAAATGTAACAAATGTTTTCATCAGAGCCAGATTTATGTGCAAAGCTAAACTATCAACAGCTTGAGGCACCTACTTTCTTTTTTCCAGCTCAGTCTTGTATGCTAATCAATACGATCACATCCACATGTAGTGTCATAGTTGTAGTGGGTAAACAATTCAGACAAGACAATTGTGGCTACACACCATATTTAAATTGTATATTTTGTATATAATTGTATTATTTTATATTGTATATTCTTTGCTTCTCCTCTTTCTGTCCTATTTGTCTACCCTTCCTGGAATGTTCTCATTTTACCCTTTGCTTTGGTATGTAGATTACTAACCCCAGAAACAAAGAAGTGGAATGCAACCATGAGGGGAGGGGAGCGAACATGTGGGTCATTCCGGAGCAGAAACCTGAAGAAGAGAGCGAAATGGAGTCTCCCCAGTATGTTTAGCATCGTATGGTAGAGACAAGAACCTTGGAACTGAGAAATAAAAAGAAATTAATTGTGAGGAACAAGACGCATCAGCCCTTCAAACTATTATTTTGGAGAGCAACAAAAGTGAAGTTAGTCACCAATCCAACAAGAGATCTCATCCACGATCTCATACAAACAGCATACCTCATCAAGTTTTGGGTACCCTCTTTTCTATCCCTTACTTTCATTCTCTAAATTTTACTTAATTATTACTACTGTAAGTAGTAATAATTAAGTAAAAATTAGATTCTTATTACTACTGTAAGTAGTAATAAGAATCTAATTTTAATTAATATAATTTTAAGTAATTGGATCATTGTGTCAGACAAAGGACTATACGTGTGCATTCTTTGTTGGGAGACTATATTGTACTGTGGTGGAATAATTAATTGTGTGAATTATTTGGTGGGAGTAGCATTGTTGGTATCCTTAGAAACCTGTATCACAATGAGCGAGTTAATAAAATTATTATGTTTTATTTTATTTATTTTCGATTTTGTGTCTTTGTCTCACTCGTTGGTCTCACACAATAAATTCCCAGGCAGTTGTCAAATATTTATTTTTGCATCTCTATATACAAATTTACAATTATAGGTTGACCTTGAAACAACGTCTTCGGCAAAAACACGACAAGCATGGGCATGTCAACTATAAAACTGAAGTTAGCCTTAGTCTGACATCACATAGGTTGGGAACAGTGGTCCATCATTGTGTTGCCAATCATCACAAGCTTAATTAAACACTAACATTATGTTCAATTCTCAAAGACAATTTATAAATATTGCCCAATATTATGAAGAAAGAAAAGTCTCTTGTATGTTATAGCACAAGGCCACAACAAATCTAAATCTGGCTCTGGTATTTTCATTATTTATAAATATAAAACTAAGTTTGTAGAATTTGAATACAATAAAATCAAATTTTCAGGATTATAATTATTAACTTTCTTTTTAACAAATGATAGAAACTAAAAGCCTCTGAGTAAATATATAATTTTTTAAATTACAATGAACTATCTGCTATTAATAAAAATAAAATAAACGTTTATTCAAAGACTTTCAATATTTTCAGAAAACAAATTGAACAATAACTTTTATATTATATAAGAATATAACACATTAATAAAAAATATTTTATACCAATACCGTATATACAAAAATATAAATTTTTAACATTCTTAACATAAAAATTCTAATTTGCTAATGTACTATTATATATTAAAAGAAATATTCTTACCATAAACTGTAGACAAATGAGATTTTCTTAATTCCATAGTCTGGATGGATTTTTCAGTTTCAGTCAATTTCTAGTATAAATTGATTTTAAATTAACTTATTATAATTTAATAAAATTAGTATTATTAATTTATAAATATAAATTTCTACCTTAAAATCATCTAACAGTTTAGAAATATCATTGTATCCTGCATGATAGGCTAGCTGTGAAGGAATTAAGCCTCTAGAGTTTCGCAGACCACAAGCTTGTGTCGCTCCTGGACATTGGAGCAACTGTGAAGTTAACTCTTTTAAACCATAACGAGCAGAAAAATGAAGTAAAGTGGGAAGTTCCTCATCACCTATTTAGGATAAATATATCTGTTTAATTACAAAATATATAAATTTAAATAAATGTTAAGTATATTATTTAAAAGCACTTACATTTCTTTCTATCTAAATTTTGATAAGATTCTAATAAAGAAAATCCTGGTGATGGTAAATTGTTTTTATTATGTTTAAAATTCTTTGTTAATTGGGCATCTATTTCAGAGAGGGAATTGACTCCCAATGTACTGCAAAGAAAGTCAAATGGAGAGTTGACTACTGAGAGAAGACTGTATAATTCACTCATTTTTGATTCACATTTCAATGGTCTAATACCAAGTAAATAATCATCACACTGAACCAATACATTCATGATTTTACATTTTTGCATCATGTTGTCTGAAAGAAAAATTTAAGTTAAATAAACTATTAATGTTTTAAATTCATTGTTCATATTTATTTAATTCATAGAGTAATCACTACAGTATATCATTCAATCGCACAAAACCTTGCACAGCAACAACAAACAAAAGGTTTATTAAGTATATCAGAAACAAGCAGGCCCCTCAAAAATCTATGAATCAATATGTAAGGGAAACTGTGTCAATTATGAGGACTTAAACATGATATCTAGTGCTTGGAAATCTTAGTTTGAGGTCCACACAACAAATCACAATGTACATTTTGTTATTGTCTTTTTTGTGCACATCATAGCAATGTAGCAGAATGAAAAATTTATTTTTTATATTCAAACATATTCAGTATTTGCATATTTTTGTTCTATTTTCATTAGTATTTGTAATGTTCAGTTTTTGGAACATCAATCTGATGAAGATCATTAAAGAAGACTGTTCCAAAATACAAGGTTGTGTGCGATTGAGTCATATTTATTTATTTTTTAAATATAAAAATTCTTGATATAAAAAATTAAATATAATAAAATTTGATATACATTCAGTTTTTTATTATTATTATATTCCTATAAATATTCAATTTATTTACATTCTTATTTAATTCAGTTATTTATAATTCCTGTAAATATATTAAATAATTACAAACAAAAACAAATGAGTATAATAATTTCTTGGCTATATTTGGTTCTGACATGAATTAAGTATAGCTGAACCTGTCTACCTCAAACATGTTTATGTAGAAAATCTCTATCTCAAAATTTATTTTTTCCCCTGCATTTTCAGCCTAAAGTCAATATATTTTACGTATTTATCTCAAATAATTTCTTCTCAAACCCTCTATATCTCAAAATATGGACTGAAGATTCAATTACAAATTCAAAGCTCAGCAACTACATTTTCATAGTGTAAACTGAAGTTGAGACACACCTCTTGCAATACAGTATATAGATGCAATTAATGCTGCTTTTCTCTGTCTATGAGTTTGGCTTGTGTCTTATTGGTCAAAGAAAGCCAGGCATCAGAAACTATTGACAAACTAAGTTATGTCTAAAATCTTTATTTATACCAAAACTAATACAGACATGTACTGTACTTGTTATTGTATTAATAAAATGTCACACCTACAATCAAACCTATAACTGTTTACTGTGAAGAAACCTCTATATCTCAAAACCCATCTATCTCAAATCTCATGGAAATGAGAAAAAATTCCTTAATGTAAAGAAGTCTGATATTGCTCTGACTGTAGAAACTTTAATATCTACTTATTTCAGAATTTACTAAGATCATATAGAAAGTGAAACTTCATTTTAAAGATGCCTTACAATAAATTTTAAGTCTGTTGAAAGAAAGCAAAAAATGCTCCTTAAAATTAAAGAAATTCATTGTTTATAAACATTACATATTATTTTAGAGATGTAAAGATAATTATGTTATAGATGTGTTTAGATTTATTCATGATTTATATATTTTTTTTTCTAGGATTTAACTGTATTTCTGCTGTAATTATTTTTGTATGTATTTGTTATCATCGTGTTTCTTATTTGTTTCAAAAAATTTCAAATAGTTTCTTATATGTGTTTAGTCTGTACTTTCATACAGTATTAAACAACATAATATTATTTTAAAATAATTTATATTTTTATTCTTATAAAAATTATATTTTTGATATCTCAACAACGATATGAATGAAGATAAATAAATAAAACCATTACTTAAATTAGATCAAGAATTTAGTTATTATATTTTAACTCTAACATTGAAACTGTTGAAACTTATTTGCATTAATTGCACACAAAAAAATAAACTGGAAATTTACTATAAGAAAGAGAGAAAGATTAATATCAAATATTAAAGTACTGGAAAAAAGAAACATCTAGATGGATGGTAGCAAAAAACTTAAATTAGAGTTTGGCAAGAGTAAAGGATGATGAACTCATAACGGTACTTATGGGTTATCCACCTGCATGTGGTGCTGCATTGCAGTGGAAATGGAAATTTAAAAATAGAAATTTAAATTTGTCACTTTCACAAGCTACTTTCTTTAATATTAATATATAAATATTTATAATTATTACTACAATAAATTCTTTTAATTCTTAATACCTGTATTAAATTAAAATGTAATAAATTCAACTCTGAAAGTCCAATTGAATTTGGTTAGAAACAACAATCACACACCTTAGATCCAAGTACATTTATTAACTCTACACACTATTGTTTTTGGACATGTTCAAAGCCATTCTCTGGTCTTCATGTCAAATTCTAAAATTCAAACATCATAATCAAACATGCGTTGTAATTTTTAAATTTACCAATCTTAAAACTTCTAACTTGTATTCAGTAAATTGAATTTTGGAATTTGGCATGTTCAAAGGCCCATCCTCATGTCTTTTCATGTCCAAAAATGTTAGTCTGTTGAGTTAATAAGTGTGCTAAAGTTTTAGGTGTGCAACTGTTATAAATTCAACTTACATTACTTCTCTAAGTAATAGTTTAATACAACGGCCATTTTTTATCTAATTGTTTTCAGCATTTCACAAAACATATTTTCTATTTAAAATGATTTTCTCCATATGAATTCAGCAATATATCAATTTAGCTGTTTTCTTGATGTTCTATGTTGTATATTGTGTCTTTGTGTAATTTTATGCCAGGTTGAAATTCCATTTCCATCTATTTGTCTCTATATCTACATAACACCTACATTCATTCTGTTACACTCATAATTTGGATTTTTCACTCTAAATATAACTCATTTTAATACATATTTTTGTGAAGGCTTTCAATACAATACTATATTGAATGCCTTCACAAAAGCTTTACCAATAATAATATACCATATTCCTACAGAATGTTAACAATATCAACTCCACACAGAGACAAAATTCCAAAAACTGAATGAATAATCCATTCTCCACAAACTCTCATCGACACAATTTCACAAATCAAAAAATAATATACATACTAGCACATAATATTAAACACTGTGTGGTATGTTTGATTTCTAAAAAAATAGTTATTCAGACTTTATAAACAAAAGAAAAACATTTTTAAATGTTAATGAAACAAATTAATCTTAACTAAATCTTTCATTTGTGCAAAATTTAGTTATTTCAGACAGTCATCCATTCAAATTGTCTATGTTGTTTCGTAAGCAATGTGACAGAGCATGATAGATAGTTGAGAATGGAAAGCAACACGTGATGCAACATATGGAAGGATAACCCACAAGTACCAGAATTCCTTCTGTTTTTACGAAATGTTATTAAATGTTATAAAAACATTCTATTTTCAGGATTACATAAATCAAGATCATTCTTTCCATTTTTAAAAGTGCATTTTAAACTGGAAGAAGCAAACATTATTGGATTTTTTATCCAGCACTCAGCAAGATATAACTGTATCAAAAATGAAAGGATAGATAAATAGGGAAGGATTCCTTTAAAAATATAAATGGTCCTGAACCAGAAAAATAAGAAATATGCATATAAATATAAAGTAACATTCACTGAAGAAGTCATAAATAGAAATAAAAAAGGAAAAATTTACATCAGCTGCTGGGGTGAGAGATTATTATTAGATAAGGAAAAAATATGGGACAGTTCTTATAAGGATTGTTCTAAATTTAAGCAATTAAATTATGTTCTTTTTAAATGTGGGCATGTAAAATAAATAAATATGTAAGCAAAATGATAAAAAATACAAAAGTAAAAATGCACTTCTATGTTCTAAACAGCTAGAATTTAAACTTATTACATAATTTTATAACTTAAAAGTAATTAAAACTATGTAATAATTTACGTGTAAAGACAATACATAAAAATAAGTTGAAAAAAAAAAAATAAATTAGCAAAATGTATTCATGTACATATTTGGTATAATACATCACTAAGTACACTAAATACTTTTTATTAATAAAAGTTTTATAGGACAAATGCTAATTTTATTGACTGTCCTAAAGTCAATAAAATAAGAATATTATTAACCTATAAAAATTTCTTTCATTGATAAAATTATATCAAGAACATTAATTAATTATTTGTATTACTTCTAGAATTAAATGAAAGATAAAAGAAAAAAGTTAAAATTCAACAATATACAGTATTATTTGAAATCTTAACATTAGTGGGAAAAAGATTTTGTTTTGTCTTCCCAAAAATTTTACTTTTCATATAAATTACAATAGATTTTAAAGGCATTTTATGGCAATTTATTAACAGATATGGATGAAATCACTTTGTATACAAAAGAATCTGGATTATAGAAGCATGTACATTTAATATGGTAAAATAGGATTTAAATTTAATGTAGAATTCTATGTAAATTTGTAAATAAATTATTTAAAAAATTAAATATACTGTATTTATTAACAATATACAATTAAAAAAATTTTCTAACTCTAGAAACACTCCAAAAAAAATTAAAATAGCCGTTCTTTTAGAGCATTTCTTCTATTCTAGAGAATGTTTCAAAGAAAACTTGTTTTACAAGTAGACATGCAAGCCATTTTGGTATAAATTACATATTATTACGATTCTTTCTCTCTCATTCAAATTCAACCAATTATTCTGATCGCTGTTGTATTAAAATATTTTAAATGTCGAAATGTGTTTTATTACATCAATTTAACAAAATCAGAATGTAAATATTTTATAAAAAAAAAGCTTTTAAAACCAACAAATGTAATTATTTTCTTTAAATACAGAGAGATTGTGGTGATTTGTGTGGGTTGCATTCTTTGAATAATTATATAAACAAAAAGTTATGCAAATTAAGACCAATTATCCTATAGAAATATATTAAAATTTGGGTGGATGGACTTCACAAATATATACTCAGTCACTAAAGTAAAAACTTTTGGCTTTTAGTACACAAATAAATTAAAATTTTAAAAAATGTTATAACTGACATAAAGTAACATTAAACAAAATTTGTAACAAAAATTTGTGTCGTATCAGAAAATTTATTTTCATATACAGTATTAACTGAAAGTTACTTATACTTAAACAGTACATATATGGGTGTAATGATATTTTTCCAGTTAGCTCAGATAAACTATTATTCATTGTGATATTTTGATTTTTATTAGCATTCTCTTTGGTCTGAATGAAATTATATTGTATTATTTTAATTTTTATGAATATTTTCTACTTTCCAATTACTTTGTATTCCAATACAAAGTAATAGATTTTCAGAATTCCTTTATTTCTCTAAGATATTCTTCTGACTACCAAGGTTGCAGCCAAAGTTTTCATATCTAAAACGTGAACATCAAACATTAAGTGCCGCTATCTTGTAAGCGGTGCTCGACGTTCGATGTTCACAAAAACTTTGGCTGCAACCTCACTATTATTTCTATTTAACAAAGCCTCAACAATTTTTGGCTTTTTTTTTTTTTTATTATTGCTGACCTGTGGACACTCAGATGACATCTTTATCAAGTCTACTATGAATTGGGCCAGGATCATGATATGACTAAAATACAATATATATATATATATATATATAAAAATGTCTAGGGTTTTTTGACCAATCTAGATCAGTGGTTCCCAATTAGTTTTTCCTGCGTACCACTTCAAGAAAGAGCTCAAACTCGCGTACCCTTTATAGCAGAAATTCATATTAAACCATATTAATATTATAAATTCGAAGGTAATTCTGTCTGTCTGTCTATTACCTTTGCACGTCTAAACTGCTGAACAGGTTTTAATAAAATTTGGCACAGAGATAGCTTACATGTTGGAGATAGACATGGGCTACATTTTACTGCAAAAAAATATCTTACTCCCACGAGAAAATTCGATATAATGCAGGGAAAGCTGTGGGTAAACAGCTTGTGATAAATAGAATAAGTTTTTTTTTACATTTATTACCTTTAAAATACAATTCTAATAATAATGAAAATAACATAAGGTTATTTAATTTTAATGCGACAAATGTGCACGATTTTCTTTGCACAACTTTGTAAAATCTGGTTGCTTTTTGATCAACTTCAGTCTCGAGTCATCTTCGAGTTGAAGTTGGTGACGATGTTTTCATGTTTGTCATGGCCAAAAATCCACTCTCGCAGAGGTATGTTGTGCAAAATGTTAGTAAATGTTTTATTACCGCTTCACTGACATGATAGTAATGATAATTGTACAATTAACACAAATTGTGTTAATTGTACAATTTTTGTTTCTTGCATGAGAATTTCATTTAGGTATTGTCACAAACGCATTTTTTGATGAAATTTCGAGAATATTTTTAGTTATAAATAAACAAATTTGTGCATTCGACATCATGTTGTAAATTGCCAAATTTTTGATGGTCCACCCATTAGTTTTTTGATTTCTTCATCTCATGCATTTAAATTTTAAATCGACCAATTTTAGATTGCCATGCGTACCCCTTCATGCAATTTCACATATCCCTGAGGGTACGCATACTACTAATTGGGAACCATTGATCTAGATCTTTATCAGGTTCCCAGAGTAGTAGGGGGTAACATACAGTAATCACTTGTCCATCTGACCTTAACAATTTTGGCTATTATGTTTAACCTATGTATAACAACATTTTGGATTAAGCATTGGTTTATCTATATATACAGTGGGTGATCGGTTAACGAACAGATCGCATAACGAACACTTTCACGAAAGATTTTTATGTTCGGACAACGAACACATGATCGGATAACGAACACCCCACAGAACAAACACAAGAAGAAGCGACGTAAATTAATGAATACTGATTGGTATTCCTTTGTCTTCGGGCAACAATTCGAAACTTTTCGGAGTGTGGGAGACGTCGACATCGACGCTCAAGCCAATATATACCGATTGGATATTATTCCTCTGAACTTTGAAACTCTTCCTTGTAATTTCAGCCTTTTATTTTTCTGACAAAACAATTATTTTATGTATTCGTGAGACTGTCGGGTAGGCACTCGTTAAGTTTTACGTCGGTTTTTCTTTTCGAAAGGTGAGAGTATAATAGCAAAGGTAGAGAGTGGGCAGAAGATGCCTAATGTTGCTGGGCAGTATGGCGTAAACAGGTCTACAGTAGGCTGAAGTTTAATCTTATTTAAGAAACATACTGTATAATCAAGAAGACTCAAGCAACTAAAGGAGTAACAAAAATCACATCTGAGAAATAAAGAATATCGAACAGTTCATAATAGAACACGAAATGGATCTGACGACAGAAGAACACCAAGAACTCTTGAATGAAGAACACCAAGAAACTCGGCGAGATATGTTTTCTTCTGAAAAAGAGGATTAATGCTGCTGATATCTTATATTAAAGATCCTTTGAAGAAGTGGGAGGATGTCAGAACAACGGTCTTAGAATGGCATCCAAACCAGGTTAAGGCTTGGGGATTTCTGCAATTGCAATGCTATTAATTACTTACGAAAAATCCTGAAGACGAGAGAAAAGCAATCGACATTAGACAGATTCTTTAACCCTTTCAAACAGAAAAAAACACGACTAATAAAAACGCAAGACTATATATGTATGTATTTTTATTATCATCAATACATATAAATAAAGGTAGTAAGAAAGTATATATTTTTTATTTTGGGGGGATCTCCAGAACCAATTAATCAAATTCCCATAGAAACCTATGGTAAATCGATAATTGGTTAACGAACAATTCGGATAGCGAAGAAAGTCTTGGAACGGATTATGTTCGTTAACCGATCACCCACTGTATAAATAATTTTTGTTTGTTTATTTGTTCATTATAAACTCCTAGGTCATTTGACCAATTTCTATGAAACTCAGCAGTTACGTTCACATACTTCTAATTTAGATAATGTCATACATCCCATCCCAAAGTATTGATTGGATTTCTATAAATCAATTAATTTCTATCTACATTAGATTTGTTGGCTTTACACATAACACCATCTATTAGCAAAAAATTTAAGAAAATAATAAACTAAATATAATTCTTACAAAATAGATATAATTTTTAAAAATATATATTTTATTCATTTAATTACTGTGACAATGATATAGCGTGAATTAGACATGCTACATCATTACTGCAACAGGTAGTATATACTCATAGAACTTGCCTGCATGGAATTGAAAGTGTTACCATGTGAAAAGTCAAAGTATTTAATTTTCCACCCCTAACAACTCGGGTTTTTTCATTTCTGAATGGTACTTTGATCACATGCAGGGCCATCACAACCTATCCAACACTGATTATTTTTCAAATATTAAAAGTAGACCAGTATTAATTAATATTAGAATGCAAAGGCATTCTATTCGTAGAACAGTTTTTCCATTCTACAGCTCCTGATGAGGGCCAATGAAATAGTGGCCGAAAACATTAGAATATTGAATTTCTTTGCTGGAAATTTTGCATTGAGGTATAATTTCTTATTTACAAGTAGAGTTCCAGTTTTCTGGTACAGTTGATGTTTACAGTATTAATTAGTAGTCGTTGACTGTCCTCTCTTCCAGGACAAGATCAACTACTACTTTTGGTTGAATTTACTTCAACCTCCTTCCGCAACACTCCCTTCTTTCTATAGGACCAACAGTATGGTGGCATTCGAATAGGAAAATTACATAAATACAAGGTTACCAGCCTTCACAAAATATGTTTTAAGTGGTTTTCAAGGGTGCTAAGTTCAAATATTTCATCAATTTTTCACAAAATCCCATTCATTGGAAGATTTCCATTTGATATTAGGCTGTGAATGGTACAGTTTCTAAGAGTAAACATTAGAAAAAATTATATCTGAAAATATTTAAGATATGATATTTTCAATTCCTGTCTACTTGACCAATGAAATTGTGTCATTTCATACCATCCGAGTATCACAATAAACATGACGATGGTAGGCTAAAATAACCAAACTGTTTATAGTTTCCATTTTAATGTTTGTTATATTATAGTATTTGATTTATATAACTACTAAGGTTATATTATGTAAGAGCTTACCACACCAATTGACCAACATAACACTTTTTAAAAATTCTTTATTCCTCTACTGTACACAATTTAAAGAATTTTTAGAAGTACACTTGATCACTTGGTGTTATAAACCCTTATGTAAGATAACCTTTGTAGTTATATAAATCAAATACTATAATATAATATAATAGAAGAGTTAGAAGTACAAAATAATCTAAAAATCTTAATCTTTCTTGTTGTTATTCAGCTATAAAATAAACCAATCAAATGCTGTTTAGTGAGAAGGTTATTTTTTCAAAATATTTCATTTAAATTTAAAAATTATGATAATAAATTAACTAAGCAGAACCCTATTGTTTTCCTTATCATTCTTCTTTGCAGACAAAATATGTCTACAAGGAAGAAATAAAATAGTGATTATTTCAATATACAAGTAATAACAATAAATAAATATTAATCATAAAAAAATCTACTTTATTACAGTAAAATAGCCCAGGGTATTAGAGCAGATGAGCCCTGTAAATATTCTTATATATAATATACTAGCAGATGAGGCTCATCTGCTAGTATTGTATATATAAGAATATTTAAAAACAACCTTTTAAGAACTGTCCTGATATATCTCATCACCTTTTGACTGTTCCATTATAGTCCTGACCAAACTCATGAAAAGACTGAAAAAGTCCTCTTAGTGTCAACAACATAGAAAGAGTGAAAAAAAGCAAAAGTGCTAGGAATGTGGTTTATTAATAGTTACTCTAATAAAGTAGATTTTTTTGTAAATAATATTTATTTATTGTTATTACTTGTATATTGCAGTATTTTAAAGACAAGTACAAAGAAGCAGTTGCTATTTTATTTATTCCTTGCAGACATATTTTGTCTGCAAAGAAGAATGATAAGGAAAACAATAGCGTTCTACTTAGTTAATTTATTATCATAATTTTTAAATTTAAATGAAATATTTTGGAAAAACAACCTTCTCACTAAATAGCATTTGATTGGATTATTTTATAGCTGAAAACAATACTTTAATAAATATAAGTACTATCATAATTAAAATTCATCATAAATGTTTGGATTGTAGATCCAAAAATCTACGGAAAAAGTAAAATAGTTTTTAGATTTTGACAAGGATGAGATGAAAGGAGAATTTCCAGAGTCTGACTGTATTATACTATGATAATGATTTTTCAACTAAATATATTTTAAAGCTGTACAATATATTCAAATTAAAAATCATTTAAAAGTGCTTTAAAGTTATATAATTTAAAAATCATTCATTTAGAATGCTTTAAAAGTGTACGCTATGTAATTTGGTAAAGAATGTTGAAGCATTAGAAGCAATGTGATCAGCCAAAGACTCGTCACAGCAGACTATTACAGATTCTACATGTGACAACAGATAAATAAAATGTTAAAATGTAAAATTTTGTAATAATGATAAAAAAAAGTTTAATTTTTCTGTATTTAAAAAATCATTTATTGTGCATTTATATACAAATAAGGATTCTAAAATAGTTACCTGGTATTACAAACTGCAAAGTGTAAGCATTTCTATATTTCACAGGTACTTTGTGGACTCCGTCTCCATTCAGTAACACTTGAATCTTTTGTGTTTCATTTATGGGATTTTTTAATATAACAAATACTTTACCATTTCCCTAGAAATATTTAAGTAAATTTTAAATTAATATTTATATAATTTAAATATTCATTTAAGTATTTTAAAATAATTATCNATAATTTAAAAATATATAATTTTTTAAAAATAACAATACAAGCATTTTAAATTTCACTTGATCAAGAAAACTTTATAGGAATAATACTTGATTAGTATAAAACCTGAGATGTTGAGCCCAAATAATCCTTATCTGCAAACTACAAGACAAAAATTATGTAAAAATCAAAGATATTTTTTATATTCTTACCCGGTAATGATTTTCATTAAAGTTTAATACCAAAGGATATCTTAATAAATAAATACAAGGTCTTCCGAAAAGAATGTTACAATTTTAAATTACTGTTATTATATTAATTTTTATCTGAGAAAGTTGTAATGTACATTAAAACATTTGAAAACTATTAAAGTTTCACAGTCGCACATTAGAATTTCTCAATGCTTACAACTTGTATCAGGCATACATCCAACCAATACTCAAATTCTTCCTATACAGAATATCCATTGTCACTTCTCTCATGGCAGGGATTACTTATGTACACAACGAGTGATTCCAACTTTACAAACTGCAGAATGAAAAATGTCTTCTTTGTTGTGAAGTTGCCGTTATTGTTTATGGCACTTCCCAGAGGTAGTAAACGACAAGACATTTGAATGCAGATGGCCTGGTGCAATGGTTTTGTCTACAGTCTACATTTGTATATATGAGTCAGGATATTTATTTGGATTAAGTGCTTTTTGGGGGTTGTTCATAAATGACATTCACACTGGAATGGAGGGAGGAGATTATGAAAAGTTGGACAAGGGGAGTGGAGGGGAGGGATTGAACTTCAATGGATGTCTGTTTTATTTCATTAAATTTTATACAGTTTATGCATTTTATTATTCATAAAATGATAAAGGTTTTGTGGGGGGTTGAGTTTTGTTGGACTTTAAAGATGGGAGGGTTTACAGAAACTCGGACAAACTGTGGCAATGGGAAAAGGGGGAGTAAAAATTTCAAAAAAAATGTAGATGTAATTTACAGGCAGCCCTTCGGATTTTCAGGTGAAGATAAAATGGGATGAAGCTAAAGATGGGGTTGAAAATCCTGAAAAGCACTTAATCCAAATAAATATCCTAACTCCTTTAACCCTTTTGAGTTTCTTTCTTTTGTTTAATTTCTTAAATAGACTTGTAAATGTAATATAATTAATAGCTAATATAAATTATAACTTCTCTCTAATAAACAAATACAATTTTTTATAAACTGTTTAAACAATGATAATTTACCATAAAAATATTTGATTTGGCATCAAATAAATCTGTATTCTAATTTTGGTTTGATATTGTGATGTAATTTTAGAATGATTAACCGTTTTTAATCCAAAAAATAAATTGAATAAATTCTGCGTGGAATGAAAAAATTTGTCATTAATAGCATGAGTTGACACTTTATTTCTCATTTGCTATCATGCTGGCTAGCATCGTTGACTGGACCTATTTATAAGCAAAGTTGTAACTTGCCATATAGATCTAATGTATTTCAACTTAACAAAAGATTCAGTCAAGTCTAAGAATATAAAGTACAAATAATACAAGTCTTATTACACAGAGCAATGATTAATACAGGGTCTTCCCCAAAATGAATGCTACTATTTTAAATTGCTGTAATTATGTTAATTATTGTCCAAGAAGTATGCAATGTACACAGTGCCGGCCCGAGACAAGTTTTAGGATGGAGCGAGATCTTATTATGGCGTCCCCCTTGGTTGCCCCTAATTTATACCCTTTAATTTTCTTTACCACTGAGACATCCCCTAGGACTTAGTGCCTGCATCAGAATATAAGCAATCAATAGTGGGCTATTTGATGATACTGCCATTCAATAGCCTATTACCAATTCATAGATTAATTGATTATAAATCTATGAATAATGAAATCATCAAAAAAAATGATGATAATATGAAATTTTATAAAGATATTTTTCTTTATTAAACATTTCTGATCTTTTGAACAACTGATTCTAACTTCATTCCTAAAAAATCCACATAATGCTTTTACAAGTTTCCCATTGCTCAGAGTTTAATATCTTTTTTATAAAACAATGAAAATTTGAAAGTAAATACAATCATTTTCTTGTTTTCAATGCCAATTTTTCCATAAAAATAATATATGAGTTGTTGATAACTCTTCTTTTAAAAAAAAATAAAAAATTGCAGTTATTTTCTGACAATTTTTTCTAATGTAACCATAAACTTATCTATTTTTATTTGTAGACATTGAAAAAACTGCGTTAACATCGACTATTACGTAAAAATTTCTGCCAGACGTCACTTTTAAAGATCAGAGACGTTTATCTTGGTTTCAACTGTCAGCAGTTGAAAATATAACATTTTTTGGGTTGATGTTATTTTTGTGTTTTTATGTCAAAGTCGCAATCAAGAAGATATGTTTTAATTACTGCGTCATGTCTTATATAGCCAATTTATTACTACTTTTAAAATACCAACAGTTAATCTTTTTTCCAAGATTCTCCTAGAGAAAGTTCAAAAATAGAATATCATTACATAAATATTAAAACTACTCTAATTAATCATTGTCTTATTAGTTTTAAGTAGCAGCATAGATAAAAAAAAATCATAGCATTTTTACAAATAACACTTCTTATGAATTTAATTTTAGAAAGGAGAATCAAAGTATCTGTACAGGATGTTATAAAATGTAAGAAGCCAGTTTGAATTGATAATTTATTTTTTAAATAATTTTATTCACATAAATGTGCATGTAACTTATTAAACAGAAGGGTGTTAAAGATGGTGTGCTTACAACAAAATCTAATTAGCATATTTTAGTTGAGAGAATATTCATTCTAAGACTGGTTCTTCATCTTTCATGAACAGTACTTCTACTACTATTTAATTGATATTCATCATCGGCATGAATGAAGCAACAAAGACTCTAACACTATCTAATGCAGATTAGGTGTTTCTTCTTTTACAATGTAATTTTTCCTGAAGATCATGAAAACATTTAAATAAATAAATTTTTATTGCATTAGATAGTTTTAGATTTGGTATTTGTACAAGCGCAGCTCCTACAAGAACAATAAGTTGAAGCAACATAAATGCAAGCTTGTCGCTTTGGAAAACATTAGTTTATTCGAAAAACATTTCTCTTAATGGACACGCATGTAAAAATTGGCATCTAAAATAATATACTACAATCTACCACAATATGATAGTGTGTGGCATTAAACATGTCTTAAAGTATAATAATTTATGCATAAATATAAAGCCAATATCAAAGATCTAAATACAAAATGAAAACAATTCTCACCTCTTTAACTTTTCTAGGTGATAACTTAAATTGGGGTTTCTGTATATGCGTCCTTTCTATGATTTCCTGTGTGGTATGAATGACAGCCACCACAAAATCCATATCTTGATCTCGAGCAACTAGATGAGGCCAAGAATCATAGTACACTAGAGATGCCTTATGAAATGTTGTTACATCCGAATCTAAGATGCCGCACAGCATAGCTACGGTTCGATTCTGTTTCAGCAACTGACCCAGCTCAAAAACCTCTGTGGGATGGGAGTCGATATATTCCAAAAAGTCGGGAGACAGAATGACTAGAACGGCCTTTGAATTGGAAAAACTCTGCACCCTCGAACAAGGAAGAGGAAAAGGGAGATCTTCTAATTTCTCGTGATTGATTTCTAGTGTAACTGGTTCCGAATCCAGCTGAAAACAGTCTGTGAGATACTGATCCCATTCTTTTCCATCTTGACTATACAAGATTGTCAAATCTGGTGTTGACATGGCAAACTTGGAATCTGCTGTGAATAAATTATCAGTTAAATTTTCCAAAAATAAATTTGTTAGTCACAAATTTGTATTTGTTTGCAAATAGAAAATCAATTACAAAAACAAAATAAAAATTTATGGCATTCATGAAAGTTAATGTTTGACTAAATAAAAAACTGAATATTCATACAATTAAAAAACTTAAGTAAATCTACAAAAATAATGTAATTAGTCTACAATATTATATAGTAAATTTTATATTCAGTTATCCACTTTTAGCTTACAAAAATAATGCTAAAATGGCTAATACAATTCATATGTAAAGAAAATTCTGATGTAAATTATCCATCTGCTCAGATACGCATTTCGTAAATGCCCTAACAATTGTGATAAATGATTATTATTGTATAAACAGAGTTGGCTTCATAGTATGTGATCTGTGCATTTGTACACTTGTATGCTTATAATACTTTAGAGGGACTTTGTGCTTGATCAATGCTTGAAAATCCTACTGAATGAATGAAATGCTATCCAACTTGTGAAATAATGCGTGCACTCGTAAACTTTGCCTAGGGTACAAAATAACCTGGCACCGTCACTGTGTCTACGCATTGCACTGCCTTATCCAATCTTACAACTGCTAGCCATTTTATAAATGACTAGGTCCAATCTGCTGCATGCTCACAGACCACTAGTAATCAATGATCACACTTTGAGATTCACTACCATAAAAAGTGATTCAAGTTAACATGCATCATCAGCATTCTATTGAAAGAAAATTCTATAAGATTGTTATCCTAATAACTGGAAGATGTCCTTGGTACTTATCTGAACTAGATGCGGTAGACAGAGATAATATCCTTAAACACAACATCAAAACACTCATCTTGGAAGAAGATCAAAACATATTTTGCTGGAAAAAAGATATCTGTTAACTTTGAGGTTTCTGAACTTACAAATATTTCATGTAAACTAATTACAGCTATCATTAGCAAGCCACAAAAAAGTGAAAGATAAAACTGTTGACTGGAAGAGAGTTGCAAAGTTCTAACTAATTATGTAAATGTTAAATTAAAACTGGGAATAACGTTCTTCATCTAGTAGATCACGATCCTCCCATAGTCAAGGCTTTCCAGTTCATTATAGAAGGTGATTAGAGGTTGAAAAATATGGGTTGGAACCAATAGCTTATCCAGAAATCTTTAGAGAAGATGCGGAAAGAAAACCCTAAATCCGTTCCACTCAAACTACACAGAAAGTGATCTTGGATTCCAAATATTGAACTTAGTATAAATTTAGGCGAAGAATCGCAGAAATGCAAACAAATTCTCATTATTTTGTAAGGTTTATGTTAGCGATGACACGACAGAAAGAGGAGCGAAAATGTCGTCAATGAAAGCGTCACCAAAGCCAAATCATCATCATGGATATATTTATTTCAAAATAGAAATATCCTGACATTCCCACGCATAAAAACTCCGCAAGAAAGATGCTATAAATAACTCGGAAACAGACATCAATGGGTACGGTGACACCTAATGCCCAACGATATCATCCCCTCGACTGAAAGCTCGATACGGATGACAAAACACGATACCATTAACAAAAAACTGGAAACTCTCAGCAATTTTTTCATCAATAACACACAATAAAGCATTTTAAACTCATCTGGAATGTTTGCACTGGAAAGAAAATAAAGAGAAAGTGTAATTCGAGGCCACAAAAGTGGGCCATACACATGGATCGCTTAGAAAAAAAAAATTCTTTGTACAGTACGTGTTTACAAATATACATTCTTTTTTTTTAATTTCTAATTACAAACGAGTTCAGTTGCCATCTTTATTTCATTGTAACGCATTGAATAAACGTCAGTTATAACGAAATTGAAACGGTCGCCATTTTCTTTTCGGTCTTTAAAATTTTTAAAACTTCATAAAAATACGTTTCCTCTCGTTACTTTATTTCAAAATTCCGGGGAATTTAAATGAAGGACAGAAATTAAGTTCTGTGTAGCGCTTAAGCGACGTGTTTACAACGTATCTTAAATATCCAAGATTGTAATCATTGACGGATTCGGAGATAAACACCGTACAGACAGCTTCGTTAAAACTGTAAGCGGTTTTTTTCCCCCACTTATAAACGTCTTTCTAACAATAAGTAATAAATTAAGCATCAGAAAACCATTTCGAAAGACGATAATTACAGCTTTATTTGTAATTTACGAGGAATAAAAATGAAAATTGTGCAACGATTACATAGAAATTTGCAACTTTTTATATTACAAAATCAAACAATTTACAGTTTTTTTTTTTACAAGAGCAAAGAGTTTATTAATTAAAAAATGAGCAAATTAGAGATTTTTTTTACTGTTTTTATTGTTTGTTCCTCCTAGCCTTAAGACTGGTAAGGCCTATATGCAAATGTGGCATTTATATTTTAAAATATGGTAAATTTAACTTGCAAAAAAAAAACCTGCCTTATAGTCAAATTTACCATTTACTATACAAAAATACGTAAAATTTCCTTTTGATTTCGTTGGTATAATAACTTAGACTACAGGAAATGATGTAATTGTCGGGTTGTCATCGTCTTCCTTGTTGAAAGACAATGAAACGTGGCAACTATTTTTTTTTTTTTTTTTTGTTCTATGGCCTTGGTAACTCGAAACCCGACAATTCTAAAATATAGAATTGTTACACTTTAAAAAAAGAATTCGAAAAATGAATACGTTCAACAAATTATTTTCCCAAACGTCGCCATTTTGAACACGATATTTGTACAGCTGTTGAACCGTGTACAAAGAAACCATAGAATTGATCTAACACTTGGCTCCCGATCCAAAGATCGGAACGATTTAATTAATTATTTTTGCTGAAAACTTTAAAAAAAAAAGAAACTCTGCATTTTTTTTCGGACCGAAGCATCCTCCATTCAATAAGTTAAATTGCTTTTTTTCTGGTCCGCATCTTTTGATCTTCGTCTATGAGTTTAGCAGACTGAAAGGCTGTTTTTTTTTTTTCGTTTCTTTTCTTTGGAGAGAAGGCTTTTACTCCTTTATTAACTCGAGATACAAATAGTAACGGGGGAGTGAAGAGGGTGAATATGAAAAGATTGAAACTCTGCGAGTTGCAGGCGTGTAGAAGACGAGGAGAAGACGAAAGAAGGGAAAAAAATCGACATCTGCAGATCGCTCCCAACTTCTAGGCAAGAAAAAAAAGGAAAAAATATATTTCTAGAATAATTGGAAGACGTTCCGAAGGAAGGAACCAGTTCATAAAAGTCGAATTTCTCAGAAAAAACAATAAAGAATCTCTCGCACTGAAATATTTTACCATAGAATCCATTTTTTAGCGGGTTTTTTTTAGAATCCATTCCAATAAAGCAAAAGCATGCGAACGTACTCGTTACACAATTAAATGTAATTTACTATAATAAATAATTATAAAATTAAGCGATTTTCTACGTCTGAAATTGTGTGAACAAATTCTGGCGATTTTTAATTTCGACACGCCCGTTAGTCGGCTCTTTTCTCCGAAAACAACCGCAAACAAACACGGATTTTTTTTAGTGCGGTTTCTTCACATTCCACGCGATTCTCGTAGATTTCTGTTCTTAATTTGCAGTAAAAATAACAAAGCGTACCGAAGAAAAGAGAAGGACGTTCGAACGTTTGCCTTGACATTGAATGCGGCGAAGTGTTCTGGCGCCATATGGACACGTGCACATGTGCAGGGCATGTGTCCTCCGAAGACCTCATTAAGCGAGGGGGGAGTACAGGGATTTTACCCTTAGATCCAGCTGCGTTTTTCCCTACTCTCCTTCCCCCCTTTGGCGTACGATCGAATACATTTTTACGGTAGCTGCCCTCGTAACAGAAGCTACCGAATTCTTCTGGGACGAGCAACAGATTAGAAAAAAAAAGAGGTATCCTGTCGGGATTCTACAACAGTTTCCGGTAAGAGGAACGTGACACAGTAAAGGAAAAAAAAAACTGGGTCCTGGATATACAAAAACGCGTGAACACACCATCAACCAACGCCTCATTTTCTTCAATTTATAAATAAACGTTCAAGGAGAATATAATTCACGTCATTAATAGATTATTATCGTTATTTATCGTGCCTTCGTTAAAGATAATTGTAGTAAAACCCAAGACGTCAGGGGCACGTGACACGACCAATTCGACGAACTTCCCCCTTCGAACGACAAAGACTCGAAAACGTTATCTGAAGGTCAAAGAGTGACGCGAGATTTCTTTACGTCGCGTGACATTTTAACAATTTTGGATGAGTAAACGAGTTTCCATCTCTTTGTTCCCCTTTTGCTAAGGTTACCGAAGCGTAACTGGTCAGTTAGGGGTCTTACACTCGGTTAAACAACCTGTAATAACAGAACATTAGCTTACTCTGACCGCGGTTTTGCTATTTTTTCCCGTAAAGACACAAAAATTATTCGATATCCCCCCTTGAAGACGAGTTTTAAACGAAATTTGGAACTTGAACACTTCAAAGAAATGCCTACTCACCCGTAAATCTCACTTGTCCATTGTTCTCTTCAGTAGTAATTTAAATGGAACACGTACAAGAATTGAAAGCAAGATAATAAATGGAAACGAAAATTGTCCTACTGTTCAATATTTCCTTAGCAACAGCTAATTTTAATTAAGGAAGAGAAAGGAGGAACTAATAAATTAACTCGGGATATAATTTCTAAAGGAACCGAACAAGGAACTGTATAAACGTTGATAATGCAAAGAACGAAACCACGAAACTCGAGGGAGGATATTTTTTTAACAAATCGAAAGAGTTCAGCGCTTGTTTAACGTTTTCCAATGTTAAAATTTTAATTAATAAACGTTTGAGTAACGTTTCTGCCAACGTCAGCGAGTAAATAAGCGAGTATTTAAAGAAAGAAAAGAGTACTTAACACATTTTCCGTGCTTCGGAGGATGAAAAATGCAACAACAAAACGGGTTCAACGAATGTACAAAAGAAACCCGATTGTTTATTTTAAAATTTGGAACCGTCCAAGTATTTTCTCGTGCCCCCTTTTTAAGTGTTTATTAACGAAAGAGAGACCAATGGCCCTTAAAAAGAGATCCGATCTCATAGAACATCTCCCGCTTTCTTATTCATCATCGTAGCTCCTACCGTTTCCGACTGTCAACTTGTTTGTTTTCACAACTCACTTTCTTAAAAAGAAAAAAGGGGCCTGCGCTTACCAAACAGAGAAATGAATATTCGAATAATGGAAGTGCCGAAAATACGATACACGCGCCGCCACTTTCGAAGGTATTTACATGAAATCCTAGAAGATACCCGACAAATCCGAGGCGCATTTTCACGCGAAACAACGAAAATTTATGCCGGGAACCACGATTTTTTCCATAAATTTGGCAACTGCAGCATATTCTGAACGGAATTTAAGGAGGTACATGTAATAGATCTTACCCTTGTGAGCAGCATTTGGCCAAATACTGGAATCGATCCACTTCCCGTATCTCAAACGTCCCATCTTTTAACTTGTAAACGCGCGCATACCGACACAGAACGGCTCCTCCACGAACAGAGGGAGGTGTTACACTCGCAATCACGTGACACGGTGATAGAGGATGGTTTCCTCCTGGTTTACTATTACACTGACCATTCATTCCTGCGAGGAAACGCCTTTTACAGATAAAAAGAATTCATTTACGTTCAGACTGCTTTTTAAATCCGAAATAATTAAATTCTTTATTTAAATAACACTACCCGAGAATCGCTATTCTCTAAATGTGTAATGCGTGCTTCAGTTATGATATATTATACAATATCCCGTGGTATAGTACGAATCAGTGGCAGGCATTACGTAATTCGCAGCAGGAACAGATTTAGGTGAATCTTTATAGATTTTAGTACCTTTAAACTACGAAACCTCAGCAATGAGGGGGGTGTAAAAGCTATAGATGCACCCCTAACAACAGCCTAAGAGAGTATTTTCTTACAAACAGCAGGGGAGATTCTACGACTTGTAGCAAGAAAACCCGCTTTCTTTCTCACTCGAAATCACTTACTAATCCAAAATTATGAAGCTTTATTGTCAAAAAGGGTCATTTTTCTAGTGAAACAACAAAAAAACTCGTTGAATCGTACAAAAATCCAACTGATGCCCATCGTTGTCTCAGTTTAACACTTAACAGGGAGGAGATTCTTCGACTTGTAGCTAGAAAATCCGCTTCCATTCTCACTCGAAATCACTTATAGCTGGATCCTAACCAAACGAGAGATCAAAAACTCTGAAATTTTACGTAAAAACCGGCCATTTTTCTAATGAAAAATCTCGTTGAACCATACAAAAACTTCAGCTGATACCATCGTCATGCCTCACGTTTCATACTTTTTCTGCATTTTTTTTAATATCCGGAGGAAGCTGCATAATTTATAAAGCATCCAGAATACATAAATCTGATCCAGGAACACAAAAATTGGGGTGAATTTCATTTCCTTTCGGAACATCTCGTGTCTTCGACAAGGTGTGATACTTTGATCCTTGGAGTCATTAACGCAAATTAACTGATCTTGGGTCAATTTATAAACGACAGGATGTGACTAGGACGTCCGGTTAATAACGCCTCCGTTCTGTTTATAATTACGTTGCTGCTTACGTAAATAACTAGTCGTGGTTCCCCCCTCTTTCGAGCGAGGAGCGCGAGACAATTTTTTGATCAACTCGATACACTTTAATTGATTGAATATCTAGCAATTACTCAGTCGTAACGGCTGTTAGTGGCTCAAATAACAGTAAGGAGCACGAGATAAAAGGGATTTCTTTATTTATTAATGAAACACAGCTAAAGAATGTTTAGTAAATGAGAAAGTTCGTAATCTTTCCTGCCCTGTAACCGAAGCGCGTAGCGTGTCGCGTGGTCGCTTCGCATCGCACGCGAGTTACTGTATTTACTATCTACAATAAAAATAGTTATCTTTATTATCACATCCGTTTAATTGATCCAATTTAAAAAGGTAGAAACGCAAACTTTTATCTTTAGCTCTTCGCAAACGACATGCGATCGGTTTAACTGCGCGACACGCGAGAGCGAGCGATTTCTCGTGTGTCGCATCGCGTCCTGCATCAAACCTAAAAAAAAAATTATCATAATCGATTTTAACAATTCACACAACGGAAATGACTGTCAAAACGAATCTACACAGAGAACAGGATCATAAATCGTATACAAAACTCGATTTTTTAGGAAATAATTCCGAGAGCGACGCGACGTTCGCGAGTCGCAGCAAGCTTGAATTCACAAAGGCGAGAACGTTATAAGAGATTATCACTCAAAATTACGCTGCATTAACAATTCCAGAATTAACTTTAACGCACCGGGAAGCTCTGGTATGCGTTTTTTTAGCATTATAAGCCTATTTTACTGCTCAATTACGCACGATGATCCGCTTACAAACGAAACGAAAGCACCTCCAGAATTCCTCTCTAGAAATTAAAACCACGCTGTTGCAGAACTTTCCTAGACTTCAACAGCGAATCTAAACAAGCAGCAGGTTAATTTGTTAACTAGAAACAGGAAGGCGGCAACGAACAGACAAACAAACGAGCCAAAAATATGCAAACATATAAATTAACAAGAGTTCAACGTAAAATTCCCATCACAATTACACTAGAATTCCACAAACTAGAACATCAAAAATTCGGATTCTGTAAGAGAAATACTCTATTTATATATAATTAATGTAACAGGATAGGTCAGAGATATTTTTCTAGACGGGGTCGTAATTCATTACGTCATAAAGTATTACATAAATTATTGTACAGTCGGATTCTCGTATCCAGAAAAGGATGTCGACCTTCTCCAACAAGAAAAAAAAAAAACACTTATCTTCTCGTCATCTATGCCATATTTATTAATTAAAAAATATATATATAAATTAAATTTTTATAACTCTAATTCGTAGAATTTGGGTATGGTTCTAAGGAAGTAGAAATTAATTTCCTGTTTATCGCCCTTCCTATCTGTAATTATAGATGTATTGTGATGTGACGTTCAGACAACTTTACGTAATTTTAATGCCTCAGTTCGTGCCTATAAATATTTATAGGCACGAACTGAGGCATTGGCGAATATCTCACATACGTTTATCTTGTGTTTAAATTAATTTAAATGAGAGATTTTGCTTTTTTTAAATGCTTAAAATCCAGATATAATCGGTTCATCTAAAGAGGGATTAAGCATCTTTCTGTGCCTATAAATATTCATAGGTACAGAATGAAGCATTGTAAATATTGCAGCACGTTTCTTTTCTTGTGTTTAAGTTTGTTTAGATGCGGAATTTTGCGTTTAAATCTATAGAAAATGCTTCAAATCCACAGATAATCCGATTATCTCTGGACTTTAAGTCTATAGAAAATGCTCGAGAAAGATTTTTCACGGGGATTAAGCATCTTTCTGTGCTTATAACTATTTATAGGCATAAATCGAGGCATTGTGAACATTGCGCACACGTTTTTCTTGTGTTTAAATTAATCTAGATGAGGAATTTTACGTTTAAATCTATAGAAAATGTTTAAAAATCTAGAGACAATCGGATCATCTGGAAGAATTAAGCATCAATTTAAACGCACGAAGGTATCGAAAATTTCCATAATCTATTATAAAATTTCATTTAGGGCAGCCAATTTTTTGGTAATTTCATTCAAATCTATTGTGACTGGCGCCTGACTCATCTTTAATATTGCGCTCCATTGTGGAAACGGGTGACGACAGGCGAATATCTTAACTGCTTCCGTTTCCGGTTTTGGCACGTACTGAAAATCAGCAGACATCGCTTTCTTGGTACAGAAGTCACTTATGTCTATCTACTTTCGGCCATTTTTTAGTTAGAGTGGGTTCAATTGCTGCAGACAGACATACAGACACTCGAAGTCAAATAACATTTAGAACACTTCAGAACGTATGATGGCATTTTCTGTTATGTTAATTAAGAGAAAATAAGATAAGATGATGATGATAAGATCATCTAGAAGTATATATTACAGCTTCCTTCTTCAGGATTCGCGATGAGGAAGGTCAAAAATCGGAAATATAAGCAGAAATTCGCCATTTTACCTCCAGAGGGGCAAGATGACTAATACATTTCTCTACCTTATTCACTTCCTTACAAGAAGAATAACGTTAGGAACGGATTTAAACGAGCTTACAAGGGTCTTTAATATAAATAACGGCCTCAACACGTAACCGAAACGTTCGTCATCTTGCCTCACTCCACTCGAAACACTACACAAAAATGCATCCGATATCTCGTGATTTATCCCTCACAACTAAAGTATTCGACAGTTAATTAAGGACAGGAGTCGAGTCAAAGGTCACCCAATTTGGGAGGGGTCTCGACCCCTCCCAAATTGGGTGACGACAGTGAGTGAGATCAGCTAATTTAAATCAATTCGTCACGAACACGTGCTTAATTGTTTGATAAACAGCAATTAACACGAAGCACGAGGAGGGAAAAACCTACAAGTCACTTTCTTTTTTTGCATATCTGTTTGTCTGTTTGTTTGTTTCCTTCACCCCTAATTACTTTCAATTTGTTTTGAAGGACGAATGAATGCAAATCGTTTCGAGAATTCCAAACCTCGTGTTTTTTCCTTTAGAAAAAAAATCACCATTTTTCCCTAAATTTAATTCGGTTGAAATACGATTTAAACATTAATTAATTAATTAACTTAATTACATTTAAGTAGTTTTAATTTTAATCTAAATTTTTAACATTAAATTTTAATAATTTACAATTTTCTTTGGATAAATAGTTGCAGATTTGTATAAATTCCCATTGAAAATCATTAAGGTTATGGGGATGAAGCGTAGAAACAGTTATTAATTTAAAAAAGAAAACCGCTTCTTCGAATTAAAAATATTATTTTAACTCGAAAAATCACGTAAATATTTTCTCATGCATCAAACAAAAGGCGTGGGAAACTTTAGATTATTGAACTAAACGGATGTAAGGGGTGAGGCAAGAATACTCCTCCCTACGCAAATGGATCAAACCATGAGAATATTTAATATCTACGTTATAAAAAATTATAATAAAATAATATAAATATGTATTTTTTAATCGCTTTAACATGATTTTTGTATTCTTTTTTTTTTAACGGTGTAAACTATATTATCGTGTGCAATCTCCCCTCCTTTAACGCTTTCTTTGGTGAAAAATCCTCTTGGATTGCTTGCGTCATAAATCAACTTCCCGAGTGGTTTTCCGTTCAGAATTATAACAGAAACTGTACTAAAAACTTAATGGAACCAACTCGTGGATCAAATGGAATGAGGTTCGATGCTTCAAGGACAAATTTGGGGGTTCTTTGCTGAAGTTTCTCCGTCGAAATGTAAGGGGGAAAAAAAAAATAATTAGATAAGTGAAAGATACTGACAAAAACTTGGCCTTCAGACGTCGAAAAGAACCTTTAAAAAACTAAAATTGGTCATTTCGGACGTAAAAAACAGTTATTTTTCCTTTCTTTTATTGAAGATTTATCCATTAAACATTTCGATTTTATTCAGAAAAGTCCTCATAAAATTTATTTTTGTATCAGATCTAAAGATTTTTCGATTTTACTGAAGAATCCTCCACAAAATTCCCCCAAAAATGCAAACAAAGTTATCATCCTGCAATTACAAAAAACGTACACCAAGTGAGAAATATTCAACTCCATAACCAATTAACGATAAATCCATTAATCTAAGATATCCAAAAATAAAGAAAATTCAGGATTTATTTATATTTTTCTACAAAAATCCATAACCTCTATCAATCTTCTCGAGTAGTAGTATCATTTTAACACTTAAAAAAACGAAGAAAACAATTAAATTTTGGTAACAAGACACTCGAAAAGTCTCGAGTGTCGCCCATCAAACGGATAACGAAGAAGCCATTGTGCCTTTAACACGTAACAAATTGCCACTAGCGGTCAATGATTCCATATTCGATTGTTCCATAACCCAGTGATAAAGATCCCACTGCGCATACTCAGTACTAGCAAACAATCTAAGAAACACCGGATGAGTCTGGCTTGGATAAATAAACCCTGTAAGGAAATCGAGAACGATTTTCTATGTATAGAATGACGCATCTGTGAAAGACCCGCGTATTGTAGACGAAGGTGAAACAAATTCCCATATGTTACCCCGGATGTTATAGAAGGGAATTTAATAATAAACATTTACTACAACATCTTCATGCCCGTCACGTATCCCTATCGGTTTTCTATATCTATTTACAGGTATTTTTATGATGCTCTTACGCGTGGTTCCTCCTTTACCAGGTTCTTACGCGTGTGGTTTCTTCTTTATGACGTTCTTCTGCGTGTTTTTTTTATATTGCTAATTAATTATTACGCATTTATTTGTAACTTAATACTTGTTTTGTCTACTTAACTGTAATTTAAGTGTATATTTTTTAAATGAAATTTTATATTCCTGAAGCACATTTTTGTATCGTCTCGTATGACATATTATCGATGGTTTCTTTAATATTTTTTTAAAATTCTAGCATCAAAGAAGTGTAAAATTTGACATTTATACGAAAAATTTAGAAATTCCATTAAAAAATTCGTTACAAAAGTGATTTGCATAATATCCTCTCGGGTATTTTTGCTTACACGAAGCGTTGTTTATTTGTTAATGTTCTATACAAATATTTTTAAAATTCCAGCAATAAAATTTACAAAATATATAAATAATTATCTATTTTTTTCCTCAATTTTATAATGATTTTTTGAAGAATTTCTTTATAATATAATCCCAGACACGAGTTATAGACAGCAATCTCATCCATTTAAAATTGTCTGAGTCATTAACAAGTTATCAGCTACATACGGCGTGTCTGGTCACTGAAGCACTGCAATTTTTTGATTTTTTTCTTGCCATTTTTGATGTAAGGTAGCCTTATTTTAAAATATAATCTAAAGAATAACGTCGCCAAACCAATTAACTTGTTGAATATCCTATCAATTACAACGTGCCTTGTGTGGCACATGTTCGGTACATTGAAGCATAATTTGGGTATTGTCATGCTTGAATTTAAAATATTTTCGAATAAAATTCTATTAAATTATCAAATTTAACAGCATATTTACGCAAAATCATGAAATATAACGATTAAATGTATAGAAAAATCGTTTAACGATGGCATTCGAGGTATTTTATTTGTTAAATGATACCTCCAATTAAAAAAAAAGATTAAATAATTTTTAAATTCGTGAATAGCTACTTAGTATATATAACCTTTTTTTATTATTATTATTCAAGATAAAATTACAATATTCTATCTCCTATCAACAAACACTCGTATAGAACTTCCATGTAAGTTTATGTTGCTGTCAATCATGGTTCTCTTTTTTAAATTTTTATTTTGACTCGAAACCATATGAATTCTCTTCTACATTGTTATTAGAAGAGTGTGAACAAAAGAATTTAAAAATGTTTATCATCTAGCAGCTGCAGGAAGTGCCGTGTATCTATTATACCTTTGCATCTTTCCAGTTTTTTTATGGCATCGCCGGTCATTTAGGCGTGTGAACCTCGGAAAAAAGCTTGTAAAATAAGCAAAAATATCGAGAACTTTTGTTATTTAACATAGAAAAACCTCCTTTTTTTTCTATCCGAAACTTTATTTTAAATCAAGGACGGATAGATAACAGTTCCTAACATTAAAAAAAGAAACTAAACGTTTGTTGCAATGAATGAGTAATCATCCTCCGCTGCCATAGGTTGCATTTCAGGAACGATGACGAATTGTTTTTGTTTAATATTAATTACTTCTTTGTTCCTCTACATGATTCATTAATTAAAACAAACTGTATGCAATTTAAACAAAATATACTATCACCCCCCATAGAGAAGTTTCTCTAAGATAACCTCATTTTATCCTCATTAATGATTATGTTAATTATAATTAACGATTTTAAAATCGTTTCTGGAAGCATTTCCAGTGTTTAAATCGTGTGTTTTTTTTTTTCCTCCAATTCGGTTCCTTACGCTAAATGCTCTTAATAAACTGTCGCTTCGTATGAAGGCAGTTACGCATTAAACACCGTTTTTTCGAACACCACCTATGGCATACCCTGGAGTGATAATTACCAGAAGATATCTCCTCCCAAAATACTAAGCATACCTTCCTGTTGTAGGGTCAATTCATGAAAATTTATAGTAAAATTCGTGAAATTGATACAGTACTTTGCTTTACAATCCGTTAAAATTGCACCTTTGTCGTGTGCATTTCTCTGCTCTTAATTGTGTACTGTACGTGCATACTTCTAAGTACAGTTAATTAAATACGTTTTGTATCTTTATCGGTTATCGATAAACATTATAATTAAGTAGGAAATTTATTAAAGTTAAATATCGTTAACGAAACGACTTAACAAAGCACGTTTAACAGTACATAATCGCGTTTACACTTATCAAATTCTCTTCCTCGTACAATATCCTTCCATCGTTAGAAACATCAAAAATGACGACTTCTGTTCCTATTTACAACGATTTAAAACGGTTTTAAATAAGGAAATTACACTGACGTCAAGAAATCGAGACGATTTGGCCCTAGTAAATTAGGCCATTGACATCAAAGTTCCGGCATTATTTCAAGAATCGACAGTACAAATTCGAATGACAATAATATTTTGGGGCCAACGAAAAATGATTAAAATAGGCAACTTTTATGAAGAAATTCTCAACGATCGGGTTGTAAATTTCATATAAATACAGTACTTAAAGATTATAATTTCAGCCATTTTAAAAAGTACAATGCACTAAAAAAAATTTACTTTTTAATACGAATTAATTAGTTAAATATTCAAAAATTTCGACACTTACTTCGTTTCGTGATGTCTTCGCCACTCAACACGTGTTTTATGACTAAACTACAGTCAACACTACTCGACCCTCTGTACAATGCCGTCTGGTGTTCGCTGCAAGTACTACGATTCGATAATCACTTTCTTTTTACGTAATTGTATGACACCAATGACTTTTCCTTCCTTATTGAGAAATTCGACTCTTGCCGTTAAGTTAATTCGTTTTATGCTGTATATTCTGTGACTCATATTTTACCTCTTAACGGTCGCTAAAATTAGTCAAATTTACAGTTACTAAAATGTAGTGTCATCGTATTGACATAGAAAAACTCTTCGGGAATATAATTCGAGGTTTATTTGTCAAAAACTGGCCTTTTAATTTGACTTTAAGTTCAATTTTCTATGTGATAAGTGTAGATATTAAACGGGATGCATCATATGTTTATAGTATAAATAAAAGGTAAAATACGTAAACAATTAAAAAAACTATATAAACAAGCCTACAAAGAAAATATTAACACGTAGAATATATAAAAATATTTAAAAATATCATGTAAGAATTATACAGAAATAAAAAAGGAAGTCGGATGTGACACAGTAAAAAATCACAAAGGTTAAAAAAATATTAAAAACAAAACAAGGAGCAAGTGCCGGATTTGCACATAATCCCAAGATGTTGCTTAGGGCCTCGTAGTATGAATCTATAGCTCAGGGCCTCACGTTATTTGATGATAGGAAGGGTCGTAGGACCGTCGAAAGGTGGGGGTTGAGGATTTTTCCCGGGCTCGTAGTAGCTCGTGGGGCCTGTGATGACTCCTATCTATATAAAATAAAATCTTAAAGGCTGTTTTTAATTTTAAAAAATAATAAAATTCTGAGTATTTCGTTTGTTCAAAAAAACAAAAGGCTAAAAGGATCGATCTACTCGGAGGCAAAAAAGGGACCGCTCTACTCCTAGGCCCCATACGAGCTCTCGATGGCCCCAAGCTGGGCCCGCTATACGTTATCGTTTAGGGCCATGACAAGTCTAGCCCTGCATGGAGCAATGTAATAAACGAAGATGATTCAACACAAATGCACATTCACGTACATACGAATATATGAACAGATAAATATACAGATACACAAAAAACGCATATAATGCAAACCGTAAATGTGTATAAATGCACATACAAATTTCAAATAGTACACACTAAACAAATAAATACATGTATAAAGACAAATACACTAAAGAAATCCACGAATATATTCAAAAACATTTTTAAAAAAACACACAAAATGTAGGTAATATATTTACTGTTCTTAGCTTAAACAAAAAAATAAAATGTGACGAGATACATAAACTAAAATTCTCACATTTTACAATATTTTAAAACTCATTTGCCGTTCTAAAATTAGAAATTTGGAACAGCAGAAAGAATTTACAAATTAGGATAAGCTTCTTCTTCTTCTTCTTTCTTCTAAACACTTTAACTCGTGTAAACAAAAATTTTTGCACTAAAATCACCATAAAAATTCAAAATAATATGCAATTTTTTATTTTTTTTTTTTGTTAGCAAAAGAGAAAAATCATTCGATTACGTTGTGTTTTTAGGAACTAAACAAACAAAAATGTTTATTATCGAGTGTGCATATTTAGGAAGAAGACGATGATGTGTATAATTTTGTAGGACTGGCATGAATGATAGTGTAAGGTTTTTACAGTCATGCATTCCTTGGCTGTCAGTCTGTGTTCTGTCTTACTTAGTGCTTATAGCGTTACCTCTCTTCGCTCTATTTTTCGATTCATCCTTCGTTGGCCCCTTAACATCGACTTACACGCTTAAATTCGTCTATTTTATTCATACGCATACTTAATATTTTACTATTTTTATCTAATAAAATAAAAAAACAGTAAGGTTAACAGTTGTTGCTGTCATTAACACAAACACATACACACTAGACAGGTGCAAGATTTGCTTCTGTATTATTATCATTATATTTTATCAAACTTGATGAATTTGCCAGAATACTGAAGTCCGTTAACTTTTGATTGACAACTAGTGTTATTTTTTTTTAGGATTATGTGCAAAAATGTCCTTTGTTTTTCTAAGTAAAACAATTATCTTGTCTCTTGTCTTTGTGTTATAAATATATGCTAACTTACAGGTGTAAATAATACGGTTACTATCAAAATATACAGGGTTTAAGAGTGGTAGTCAGATAAAATAACGTCCCAGAGGAGGGTTAATAGAAGCTAAACTGCCTCCTGAAACTGATAGGGGGGATGGAAACATTTTTTTACACTTATTGTTTTATGACCCAATTTCCTATTATGACATACTCTAAGTCGAAGAAACTAAAAAAAGTAAGAATTTTATACATTATTTTTTATATTTATAACTGCTAAACTGTACAACAAGGTGTCTTTATTTAAAAAATTACACCATTTTAACAATACCACTCATAAGAACTATAGGGCTTCAAATAAATTTTGATCCCTTAGTAAATCTTTCACTGTAGATTCTCACCAGAGGCCCTTAGGCCTTCCATCACAGACCTATAGATTCTCCATCGCGGGCCCCTCTGACACGTGTCCTCCCAGTCCCCGTGGGTGACTACCTCTAACAGGGATATATTTTCGGAGTTGGAAGTAATTTGATGCGCTAGTGGGAAGAATGTTTGAAGTTTAGTCCACTAAAAGTGATGTCAAAAATTGTTATAGCTGGATATATGCGTAATGATAATAATGAAGCTTGTTACGCAAAAATTTCGCTTCTGTAACGCCCGACGATGCACTTTAAACAATACTCTCTAATTAAATTGTTATTCCCTTACATCTCAATGTATTATTTATATTTATAAAGTTTTAATTTGATAAAAATTAAACCATTTTCGTTTATAATGAATTGTTCAATCACGCCCGTTTATAAATGCTTAAACAATAAACTCCATTATCATTAGATATTCAGTGAGTTACATCACGCTTCGTAAATCCCTGATTAGATTTAATTTTTTTCTGATATTTTAAAGAAAGATTATAATTTATTATTTTATAAATGATATAATTTTAAAGATTAAAAATAAAATAAAATTTTATATTCGTTTCTATAAAAAAAAATATTAATATTTTTTTTTAATTTAAAAGAGCTCCGTAACCTAAATACTGGAAGCCCCAAAGGCTAATTTCGCTATTTTTAAGGCGATTTTTGAATTTTTTTCAAAAATTAACTAACATATTTGAATTATTTTATGATATAAAACATTACTAAGCTAATTATTTAATAAATTAATTATTAAATATTAATTAATTAAATTTATAGAATAATAAAAAATGAAAAGCGAACGAAAAAAAATTTAAAAAAAAAAAATTAAAAATTAGTGGAATAAATTTTATATACCAACAGAGGAAATTATTTTCCTTTTTATTATTTTTTATTTTTTTAACGGGAAATCCTAACATCCGTAGGATGCAGGAGAATGACGTCATTGATTTATGTACATAGTTTTTATGGAGATAGGTAAATCCTGATTTTTTATTGGATTTTTAATTATTATAACGTCATTTTTCATTAATCAAGGAGGAAATAGCTTTTATTGTGATTATAATTTATAAGAAAATAATTTTTAATAGAAATTATTAATTAATTAAGCATCATCTTCAAGTGATAAAATCTGCAAATATTTTCAAAATTTCCATCTTTAGCATAGATTTTTATGATTTTTTAATACGTATTTAATGAGAAGAATATGTTAAATTAAGAAATGAAAGTCATTAGTAAATTATTGTTTCGATATCGATACGCAAACGGGCGAAGTTCTGTCACGTGCGAATAATTTAGCTAATTATATGCTTATATTTTGAATGATATTTATAACTTTATGTATATAAATAGCGTGTTAAAAAATTGCTCAATATGTTTTATAAAATATACAATAAAGCATTGTCATCACGTCATATACGCGAAGCGATCGGACGCGAAAGTTCGCATCCCGTCGCCTTGTTCGCGTCGGGTAACATAACTAATATTACATTAAATTTAACAAATTAAGCGATTCTTTTTATATAATTTTTCAAAATGTTGTTTTTTAAATTGTTTTTATTATTTATAAAGCATTTTATAAGATAAAAAAATACTTTTTTTGATTGAAAAATATGATTTTCTCGACAATGTTTATCATAACGTAGCGAGAAGCGTAGGGTCGCGTAGCGATTACACAAAGTTTAATAACTTCCTCCGTCAATATTAGGTCATTCTTAAAATCATTAAATATTATCGTTTAAAAGTAATAAAGTCTTTCATTATAATTATTTTACAGAACTATTTTCTAAGCGTTTTAAAAAAACATTAAACACTGATTTCAAACAAAAACATGAAAATTTAAATTATCTAATAGTACTTTCAAGTAATTATATTTTAATTACAAATTACATTTACCTGAAAATATATTTTTATTTATTTTATTAATTTAAAAAATATAAAATTCACAAATTTTACAATGCGATTATATGAAAGGGTAGCGAGCGCGCGCGCGCGCAACGCGTAAAGGGGCGATGCATGATAATACCTAAAACGTGTTACAATATATATATATAGGTATAATTTGTTTATATTCTCATAAACCAAACGTAAAAGCATTCAAATATTTTAAAAATTCAGCATTTTTAGTAAATTGTATTGAGATTTGTGGCACAAAATTGATCTTACTGAAGGGTCCTGCTCCATTATCCAGTGCAAATTTCTTAGAATTTCTATTATTTTGTACAATGAATTCATCTGTTTAATAAATTCTCATTCTGTTAGTAACATATCATTTTATGTGTAATAATTGCCACAAGTGCCAATGCAATTTTCCAATAAGGAATTTCATTGTTCATTGTAGCAGCTTCATCTTCTTCCTGGAACACTTTTAAAGATGGCAGCCAATTTAGAAAATTTCCCTTCCAACTGTCGACACCGTCATACCACACTGTCACATGTAAGTTTTAGTAACTCCCTAAATGCGTTACATTCGCACGTGTCGAAGAAAGTATCGTCAGATACAAATTAGTGAATGCATTCGTCTTGCAAGGAATGTAGAAAGTAGAAAAAAATATATATATTCTTGGAACCTTGAGGGATAGAACTGATCGACGGGAACGAATGCGCTGAAAGGAATTTCGCATAAAATTTCATTTTAAAAGTCAATAAAAGTAACATTATTGTTAGCACTATTATGGCATATTGCCTTGTTAAGATATTCGATTAGAATAATATCTCATTTGGCATTTTTATTCTGTAATCGTATAGAATGGCCGGTGATATTTTTACTCTTTATTTAATTTTATTTTTTGAATGTTAACCGTGTTCTTCCACGATCAATGCTTCTCAGAGATCAGTCATTGGTCCACCTTGCGGTAATGCTATAATACAAAATGGTTAAATCTTCTGTAAACAGCAACGATTCTTGAGAACACATAACAAATATTAATATTTGTGATGTCTTACGTAGATATATAGTGGATAAGAGTTTAAATTTGAACTTAAATCTGACTTAAAACACGGAGCTTGAGCGTTAAAATCAATTAGCAACTTTATTGATAGAGGCACTCAATTGCTATACCCAGTACTGTACTGGGTGTAGGGTACAATTGAGTCATAGTGGTGGCTTTATGAATAGAGCATCTTTATTTAGAAGCGTTGCAAGATCCTAAGATCACTAATTTATTCATCTAATTAATTATCTCACTCATTGCTCCTCTCTATTTTGGCAGCAAACGATTGATCCTCACTCAAATTATTAAAACTTAATTGTTCTACTGAAATCTGATTTTACTAATTACAGTTCGACGAAAAATCAAATTTTAATTAATTTGAAGTTTCTTTAATCTAAAACTCTCAATTGTTTTCTTGGTATTGATCAGGTTCAAGAGTAGAAAATTAGATAAAATATTAATTAATGTTGTGTTTAAGAAGCAAATTTTAATAATTTACATAATCCAAAATGAGTTTTAATTTATAAAATGCAAAAATTCCGAGACATATCCCGAAACTTTTCAACTATTTTTCATTAAAACAAAATGGCGACCACGCAAAGTTATCTGATTTGTATATTTAAATATATTTTTTAAATGTTAATTTAATTAATACAAGTTATTTATTAAAGTAAACTTAATAATTTTTCTTATCAATTTAATTGCTAAAATTAAAAATATTTACTGAGATTGTATATTAACTATTCGTTTATACAGCCTCATTATTTACATATTTAGACTTACTTTTATGACAATTTCTGAAGGAAAAAACGTATAAAACTTCAGTAAAATATGCCACAAAAAAACTTCTTTTCTTGTGATTTAATTTTAATAATTTATAATTATCTTCATGAATTATCTGGTTGATATGTTAATATATGTGTTTTACGTAATCGTTATTTGAAAACAAAAACACATAATCTATAAAAATTATCAATTATTTATCACAATTTATTGGTCTTTTAAACTAATAAACATCAAAATTTTCAGATAATTTCTTATATTTTATAAAAATAAATTTGTTTTTTCTTTATTTTCCATTGCAATTTACTTCGTTTGCAGTTTGCAGGGTTAATTTTTACTTTTGCAATTTTCTAGAGAAAATTTCTAAAATTTCCCCCATTCAAACCCAAATAGTAAAAGCCAATTTAGATTCTTCTATCTCTGTCTATACCTAAATGGGAAATTCTTAAACTCGAAAGAGAAAATATTAAACTTTAATGAGGAATTTTTAAACATGAAATGTGAAATTTTGGGTTTAAATGGGTGATTCTTAAACTTAAAACTTAAATTATGAGGTCAAAGGGCAAGGTTTGGACACAATAAGGGCCTAAATATTTAATATTTCATGCAAAAATGCGATGATAATTTACAATTTGTATGATAAGTAAAAAAATCTGTATTTTGTTCGTGAATTTTTATGCCTTTCAACGAGGGCTAAGGCCCCATATTTTTGTCTGATCAGAGAAATTTATACATTTTCACTTACATTACTATAACTAGAAAAAATAAAAGATTGGTTTATTCTTTTAACATTAAAAAATTTGCTTTCAGTTGCTCTGAATTAGGCCTTATCGCAGAGAGGCCATTAAGATCATTTTATTCGGACTTTATATGTACTTATGAAGGTCGCATTTGTTATATGTTAATATGAAAATTCTTCATATTTTTATTAAATAAAAAATATAAGGCAATNGACAGGATGTGACTAGGACGTCCGGTTAATAACGCCTCCGTTCTGTTTATAATTACGTTGCTGCTTACGTAAATAACTAGTCGTGGTTCCCCCCTCTTTCGAGCGAGGAGCGCGAGACAATTTTTTGATCAACTCGATACACTTTAATTGATTGAATATCTAGCAATTACTCAGTCGTAACGGCTGTTAGTGGCTCAAATAACAGTAAGGAGCACGAGATAAAAGGGATTTCTTTATTTATTAATGAAACACAGCTAAAGAATGTTTAGTAAATGAGAAAGTTCGTAATCTTTCCTGCCCTGTAACCGAAGCGCGTAGCGTGTCGCGTGGTCGCTTCGCATCGCACGCGAGTTACTGTATTTACTATCTACAATAAAAATAGTTATCTTTATTATCACATCCGTTTAATTGATCCAATTTAAAAAGGTAGAAACGCAAACTTTTATCTTTAGCTCTTCGCAAACGACATGCGATCGGTTTAACTGCGCGACACGCGAGAGCGAGCGATTTCTCGTGTGTCGCATCGCGTCCTGCATCAAACCTAAAAAAAAATTATCATAATCGATTTTAACAATTCACACAACGGAAATGACTGTCAAAACGAATCTACACAGAGAACAGGATCATAAATCGTATACAAAACTCGATTTTTTAGGAAATAATTGCGAGAGCGACGCGACGTTCGCGAGTCGCAGCAAGCTTGAATTCACAAAGGCGAGAACGTTATAAGAGATTATCACTCAAAATTACGCTGCATTAACAATTCCAGAATTAACTTTAACGCACCGGGAAGCTCTGGTATGCGTTTTTTTAGCATTATAAGCCTATTTTACTGCTCAATTACGCACGATGATCCGCTTACAAACGAAACGAAAGCACCTCCAGAATTCCTCTCTAGAAATTAAAACCACGCTGTTGCAGAACTTTCCTAGACTTCAACAGCGAATCTAAACAAGCAGCAGGTTAATTTGTTAACTAGAAACAGGAAGGCGGCAACGAACAGACAAACAAACGAGCCAAAAATATGCAAACATATAAATTAACAAGAGTTCAACGTAAAATTCCCATCACAATTACACTAGAATTCCACAAACTAGAACATGAAAAATTCGGATTCTGTAAGAGAAATACTCTATTTATATATAATTAATGTAACAGGATAGGTCAGAGATATTTTTCTAGACGGGGTCGTAATTCATTACGTCATAAAGTATTACATAAATTATTGTACAGTCGGATTCTCGTATCCAGAAAAGGATGTCGACCTTCTCCAACAAGAAAAAAAAAAAACACTTATCTTCTCGTCATCTATGCCATATTTATTAATTAAAAAATATATATATAAATTAAATTTTTATAACTCTAATTCGTAGAATTTGGGTATGGTTCTAAGGAAGTAGAAATTAATTTCCTGTTTATCGCCCTTCCTATCTGTAATTATAGATGTATTGTGATGTGACGTTCAGACAACTTTACGTAATTTTAATGCCTCAGTTCGTGCCTATAAATATTTATAGGCACGAACTGAGGCATTGGCGAATATCTCACATACGTTTATCTTGTGTTTAAATTAATTTAAATGAGAGATTTTGCTTTTTTTAAATGCTTAAAATCCAGATATAATCGGTTCATCTAAAGAGGGATTAAGCATCTTTCTGTGCCTATAAATATTCATAGGTACAGAATGAAGCATTGTAAATATTGCAGCACGTTTCTTTTCTTGTGTTTAAGTTTGTTTAGATGCGGAATTTTGCGTTTAAATCTATAGAAAATGCTTCAAATCCACAGATAATCCGATTATCTCTGGACTTTAAGTCTATAGAAAATGCTCGAGAAAGATTTTTCACGGGGATTAAGCATCTTTCTGTGCTTATAACTATTTATAGGCATAAATCGAGGCATTGTGAACATTGCGCACACGTTTTTCTTGTGTTTAAATTAATCTAGATGAGGAATTTTACGTTTAAATCTATAGAAAATGTTTAAAAATCTAGAGACAATCGGATCATCTGGAAGAATTAAGCATCAATTTAAACGCACGAAGGTATCGAAAATTTCCATAATCTATTATAAAATTTCATTTAGGGCAGCCAATTTTTTGGTAATTTCATTCAAATCTATTGTGACTGGCGCCTGACTCATCTTTAATATTGCGCTCCATTGTGGAAACGGGTGACGACAGGCGAATATCTTAACTGCTTCCGTTTCCGGTTTTGGCACGTACTGAAAATCAGCAGACATCGCTTTCTTGGTACAGAAGTCACTTATGTCTATCTACTTTCGGCCATTTTTTAGTTAGAGTGGGTTCAATTGCTGCAGACAGACATACAGACACTCGAAGTCAAATAACATTTAGAACACTTCAGAACGTATGATGGCATTTTCTGTTATGTTAATTAAGAGAAAATAAGATAAGATGATGATGATAAGATCATCTAGAAGTATATATTACAGCTTCCTTCTTCAGGATTCGCGATGAGGAAGGTCAAAAATCGGAAATATAAGCAGAAATTCGCCATTTTACCTCCAGAGGGGCAAGATGACTAATACATTTCTCTACCTTATTCACTTCCTTACAAGAAGAATAACGTTAGGAACGGATTTAAACGAGCTTACAAGGGTCTTTAATATAAATAACGGCCTCAACACGTAACCGAAACGTTCGTCATCTTGCCTCACTCCACTCGAAACACTACACAAAAATGCATCCGATATCTCGTGATTTATCCCTCACAACTAAAGTATTCGACAGTTAATTAAGGACAGGAGTCGAGTCAAAGGTCACCCAATTTGGGAGGGGTCTCGACCCCTCCCAAATTGGGTGACGACAGTGAGTGAGATCAGCTAATTTAAATCAATTCGTCACGAACACGTGCTTAATTGTTTGATAAACAGCAATTAACACGAAGCACGAGGAGGGAAAAACCTACAAGTCACTTTCTTTTTTTGCATATCTGTTTGTCTGTTTGTTTGTTTCCTTCACCCCTAATTACTTTCAATTTGTTTTGAAGGACGAATGAATGCAAATCGTTTCGAGAATTCCAAACCTCGTGTTTTTTCCTTTAGAAAAAAAATCACCATTTTTCCCTAAATTTAATTCGGTTGAAATACGATTTAAACATTAATTAATTAATTAACTTAATTACATTTAAGTAGTTTTAATTTTAATCTAAATTTTTAACATTAAATTTTAATAATTTACAATTTTCTTTGGATAAATAGTTGCAGATTTGTATAAATTCCCATTGAAAATCATTAAGGTTATGGGGATGAAGCGTAGAAACAGTTATTAATTTAAAAAAGAAAACCGCTTCTTCGAATTAAAAATATTATTTTAACTCGAAAAATCACGTAAATATTTTCTCATGCATCAAACAAAAGGCGTGGGAAACTTTAGATTATTGAACTAAACGGATGTAAGGGGTGAGGCAAGAATACTCCTCCCTACGCAAATGGATCAAACCATGAGAATATTTAATATCTACGTTATAAAAAATTATAATAAAATAATATAAATATGTATTTTTTAATCGCTTTAACATGATTTTTGTATTCTTTTTTTTTTTTAACGGTGTAAACTATATTATCGTGTGCAATCTCCCCTCCTTTAACGCTTTCCTTTGGTGAAAAATCCTCTTGGATTGCTTGCGTCATAAATCAACTTCCCGAGTGGTTTTCCGTTCAGAATTATAACAGAAACTGTACTAAAAACTTAATGGAACCAACTCGTGGATCAAATGGAATGAGGTTCGATGCTTCAAGGACAAATTTGGGGGTTCTTTGCTGAAGTTTCTCCGTCGAAATGTAAGGGGGAAAAAAAAAATAATTAGATAAGTGAAAGATACTGACAAAAACTTGGCCTTCAGACGTCGAAAAGAACCTTTAAAAAACTAAAATTGGTCATTTCGGACGTAAAAAACAGTTATTTTTCCTTTCTTTTATTGAAGATTTATCCATTAAACATTTCGATTTTATTCAGAAAAGTCCTCATAAAATTTATTTTTGTATCAGATCTAAAGATTTTTCGATTTTACTGAAGAATCCTCCACAAAATTCCCCCAAAAATGCAAAGAAAGTTATCATCCTGCAATTACAAAAAACGTACACCAAGTGAGAAATATTCAACTCCATAACCAATTAACGATAAATCCATTAATCTAAGATATCCAAAAATAAAGAAAATTCAGGATTTATTTATATTTTTCTACAAAAATCCATAACCTCTATCAATCTTCTCGAGTAGTAGTATCATTTTAACACTTAAAAAAACGAAGAAAACAATTAAATTTTGGTAACAAGACACTCGAAAAGTCTCGAGTGTCGCCCATCAAACGGATAACGAAGAAGCCATTGTGCCTTTAACACGTAACAAATTGCCACTAGCGGTCAATGATTCCATATTCGATTGTTCCATAACCCAGTGATAAAGATCCCACTGCGCATACTCAGTACTAGCAAACAATCTAAGAAACACCGGATGAGTCTGGCTTGGATAAATAAACCCTGTAAGGAAATCGAGAACGATTTTCTATGTATAGAATGACGCATCTGTGAAAGACCCGCGTATTGTAGACGAAGGTGAAACAAATTCCCATATGTTACCCCGGATGTTATAGAAGGGAATTTAATAATAAACATTTACTACAACATCTTCATGCCCGTCACGTATCCCTATCGGTTTTCTATATCTATTTACAGGTATTTTTATGATGCTCTTACGCGTGATTCCTCCTTTACCAGGTTCTTACGCGTGTGGTTTCTTCTTTATGACGTTCTTCTGCGTGTTTTTTTTATATTGCTAATTAATTATTACGCATTTATTTGTAACTTAATACTTGTTTTGTCTACTTAACTGTAATTTAAGTGTATATTTTTTAAATGAAATTTTATATTCCTGAAGCACATTTTTGTATCGTCTCGTATGACATATTATCGATGGTTTCTTTAATATTTTTTTAAAATTCTAGCATCAAAGAAGTGTAAAATTTGACATTTATACGAAAAATTTAGAAATTCCATTAAAAAATTCGTTACAAAAGTGATTTGCATAATATCCTCTCGGGTATTTTTGCTTACACGAAGCGTTGTTTATTTGTTAATGTTCTATACAAATATTTTTAAAATTCCAGCAATAAAATTTACAAAATATATAAATAATTATCTATTTTTTTCCTCAATTTTATAATGATTTTTTGAAGAATTTCTTTATAATATAATCCCAGACACGAGTTATAGACAGCAATCTCATCCATTTAAAATTGTCTGAGTCATTAACAAGTTATCAGCTACATACGGCGTGTCTGGTCACTGAAGCACTGCAATTTTTTGATTTTTTTCTTGCCATTTTTGATGTAAGGTAGCCTTATTTTAAAATATAATCTAAAGAATAACGTCGCCAAACCAATTAACTTGTTGAATATCCTATCAATTACAACGTGCCTTGTGTGGCACATGTTCGGTACATTGAAGCATAATTTGGGTATTGTCATGCTTGAATTTAAAATATTTTCGAATAAAATTCTATTAAATTATCAAATTTAACAGCATATTTACGCAAAATCATGAAATATAACGATTAAATGTATAGAAAAATCGTTTAACGATGGCATTCGAGGTATTTTATTTGTTAAATGATACCTCCAATTAAAAAAAAAGATTAAATAATTTTTAAATTCGTGAATAGCTACTTAGTATATATAACCTTTTTTTATTATTATTATTCAAGATAAAATTACAATATTCTATCTCCTATCAACAAACACTCGTATAGAACTTCATGTAAGTTTATGTTGCTGTCAATCATGGTTCTCTTTTTTAAATTTTTATTTTGACTCGAAACCATATGAATTCTCTTCTACATTGTTATTAGAAGAGTGTGAACAAAAGAATTTAAAAATGTTTATCATCTAGCAGCTGCAGGAAGTGCCGTGTATCTATTATACCTTTGCATCTTTCCAGTTTTTTTATGGCATCGCCGGTCATTTAGGCGTGTGAACCTCGGAAAAAAGCTTGTAAAATAAGCAAAAATATCGAGAACTTTTGTTATTTAACATAGAAAAACCTCCTTTTTTTTCTATCCGAAACTTTATTTTAAATCAAGGACGGATAGATAACATTTCTTAACATTAAAAAAAGAAACTAAACGTTTGTTGCAATGAATGAGTAATCATCCTCCGCTGCCATAGGTTGCATTTCAGGAACGATGACGAATTGTTTTTGTTTAATATTAATTACTTCTTTGTTCCTCTACATGATTCATTAATTAAAACAAACTGTATGCAATTTAAACAAAATATACTATCACCCCCCATAGAGAAGTTTCTCTAAGATAACCTCATTTTATCCTCATTAATGATTATGTTAATTATAATTAACGATTTTAAAATCGTTTCTGGAAGCATTTCCAGTGTTTAAATCGTGTGTTTTTTTTTTTTTCCTCCAATTCGGTTCCTTACGCTAAATGCTCTTAATAAACTGTCGCTTCGTATGAAGGCAGTTACGCATTAAACACCGTTTTTTCGAACACCACCTATGGCATACCCTGGAGTGATAATTACCAGAAGATATCTCCTCCCAAAATACTAAGCATACCTTCCTGTTGTAGGGTCAATTCATGAAAATTTATAGTAAAATTCGTGAAATTGATACAGTACTTTGCTTTACAATCCGTTAAAATTGCACCTTTGTCGTGTGCATTTCTCTGCTCTTAATTGTGTACTGTACGTGCATACTTCTAAGTACAGTTAATTAAATACGTTTTGTATCTTTATCGGTTATCGATAAACATTATAATTAAGTAGGAAATTTATTAAAGTTAAATATCGTTAACGAAACGACTTAACAAAGCACGTTTAACAGTACATAATCGCGTTTACACTTATCAAATTCTCTTCCTCGTACAATATCCTTCCATCGTTAGAAACATCAAAAATGACGACTTCTGTTCCTATTTACAACGATTTAAAACGGTTTTAAATAAGGAAATTACACTGACGTCAAGAAATCGAGACGATTTGGCCCTAGTAAATTAGGCCATTGACATCAAAGTTCCGGCATTATTTCAAGAATCGACAGTACAAATTCGAATGACAATAATATTTTGGGGCCAACGAAAAATGATTAAAATAGGCAACTTTTATGAAGAAATTCTCAACGATCGGGTTGTAAATTTCATATAAATACAGTACTTAAAGATTATAATTTCAGCCATTTTAAAAAGTACAATGCACTAAAAAAAATTTACTTTTTAATACGAATTAATTAGTTAAATATTCAAAAATTTCGACACTTACTTCGTTTCGTGATGTCTTCGCCACTCAACACGTGTTTTATGACTAAACTACAGTCAACACTACTCGACCCTCTGTACAATGCCGTCTGGTGTTCGCTGCAAGTACTACGATTCGATAATCACTTTCTTTTTACGTAATTGTATGACACCAATGACTTTTCCTTCCTTATTGAGAAATTCGACTCTTGCCGTTAAGTTAATTCGTTTTATGCTGTATATTCTGTGACTCATATTTTACCTCTTAACGGTCGCTAAAATTAGTCAAATTTACAGTTACTAAAATGTAGTGTCATCGTATTGACATAGAAAAACTCTTCGGGAATATAATTCGAGGTTTATTTGTCAAAAACTGGCCTTTTAATTTGACTTTAAGTTCAATTTTCTATGTGATAAGTGTAGATATTAAACGGGATGCATCATATGTTTATAGTATAAATAAAAGGTAAAATACGTAAACAATTAAAAAAACTATATAAACAAGCCTACAAAGAAAATATTAACACGTAGAATATATAAAAATATTTAAAAATATCATGTAAGAATTATACAGAAATAAAAAAGGAAGTCGGATGTGACACAGTAAAAAATCACAAAGGTTAAAAAAATATTAAAAACAAAACAAGGAGCAAGTGCCGGATTTGCACATAATCCCAAGATGTTGCTTAGGGCCTCGTAGTATGAATCTATAGCTCAGGGCCTCACGTTATTTGATGATAGGAAGGGTCGTAGGACCGTCGAAAGGTGGGGGTTGAGGATTTTTCCCGGGCTCGTAGTAGCTCGTGGGGCCTGTGATGACTCCTATCTATATAAAATAAAATCTTAAAGGCTGTTTTTAATTTTAAAAAATAATAAAATTCTGAGTATTTCGTTTGTTCAAAAAAACAAAAGGCTAAAAGGATCGATCTACTCGGAGGCAAAAAAGGGACCGCTCTACTCCTAGGCCCCATACGAGCTCTCGATGGCCCCAAGCTGGGCCCGTTATACGTTATCGTTTAGGGTCATGACAAGTCTAGCTCTGCATGGAGCAATGTAATAAACGAAGATGATTCAACACAAATGCACATTCACGTACATACGAATATATGAACAGATAAATATACAGATACACAAAAAACGCATATAATGCAAACCGTAAATGTGTATAAATGCACATACAAATTTCAAATAGTACACACTAAACAAATAAATACATGTATAAAGACAAATACACTAAAGAAATCCACGAATATATTCAAAAACATTTTTAAAAAAACACACAAAATGTAGGTAATATATTTACTGTTCTTAGCTTAAACAAAAAAATAAAATGTGACGAGATACATAAACTAAAATTCTCACATTTTACAATATTTTAAAACTCATTTGCCGTTCTAAAATTAGAAATTTGGAACAGCAGAAAGAATTTACAAATTAGGATAAGCTTCTTCTTCTTCTTCTTCTTCTTTCTTCTAAACACTTTAACTCGTGTAAACAAAAATTTTTGCACTAAAATCACCATAAAAATTTAAAATAATATGCAATTTTTTATTTTTTTTTTTGTTAGCAAAAGAGAAAAATCATTCGATTACGTTGTGTTTTTAGGAACTAAACAAACAAAAATGTTTATTATCGAGTGTGCATATTTAGGAAGAAGACGATGATGTGTATAATTTTGTAGGACTGGCATGAATGATAGTGTAAGGTTTTTACAGTCATGCATTCCTTGGCTGTCAGTCTGTGTTCTGTCTTACTTAGTGCTTATAGCGTTACCTCTCTTCGCTCTATTTTTCGATTCATCCTTCGTTGGCCCCTTAACATCGACTTACACGCTTAAATTCGTCTATTTTATTCATACGCATACTTAATATTTTACTATTTTTATCTAATAAAATAAAAAAACAGTAAGGTTAACAGTTGTTGCTGTCATTAACACAAACACATACACACTAGACAGGTGCAAGATTTGCTTCTGTATTATTATCATTATATTTTATCAAACTTGATGAATTTGCCAGAATACTGAAGTCCGTTAACTTTTGATTGACAACTAGTGTTATTTTTTTTTAGGATTATGTGCAAAAATGTCCTTTGTTTTTCTAAGTAAAACAATTATCTTGTCTCTTGTCTTTGTGTTATAAATATATGCTAACTTACAGGTGTAAATAATACGGTTACTATCAAAATATACAGGGTTTAAGAGTGGTAGTCAGATAAAATAACGTCCCAGAGGAGGGTTAATAGAAGCTAAACTGCCTCCTGAAACTGATAGGGGGGATGGAAACATTGTTTTACACTTATTGTTTTATGACCCAATTTCCTATTATGACATACTCTAAGTCGAAGAAACTAAAAAAAGTAAGAATTTTATACATTATTTTTTATATTTATAACTGCTAAACTGTACAACAAGGTGTCTTTATTTAAAAAATTACACCATTTTAACAATACCACTCATAAGAACTATAGGGCTTCAAATAAATTTTGATCCCTTAGTAAATCTTTCACTGTAGATTCTCACCAGAGGCCCTTAGGCCTTCCATCACAGACCTATAGATTCTCCATCGCGGGCCCCTCTGACACGTGTCCTCCCAGTCCCCGTGGGTGACTACCTCTAACAGGGATATATTTTCGGAGTTGGAAGTAATTTGATGCGCTAGTGGGAAGAATGTTTGAAGTTTAGTCCACTAAAAGTGATGTCAAAAATTGTTATAGCTGGATATATGCGTAATGATAATAATGAAGCTTGTTACTCAAAAATTTCGCTTCTGTAACGCCCGACGATGCACTTTAAACAATACTCTCTAATTAAATTGTTATTCCCTTACATCTCAATGTATTATTTATATTTATAAAGTTTTAATTTGATAAAAATTAAACCATTTTCGTTTATAATGAATTGTTCAATCACGCCCGTTTATAAATGCTTAAACAATAAACTCCATTATCATTAGATATTCAGTGAGTTACATCACGCTTCGTAAATCCCTGATTAGATTTAATTTTTTTCTGATATTTTAAAGAAAGATTATAATTTATTATTTTATAAATGATATAATTTTAAAGATTAAAAATAAAATAAAATTTTATATTCGTTTCTATAAAAAAAAATATTAATATTTTTTTTTAATTTAAAAGAGCTCCGTAACCTAAATACTGGAAGCCCCAAAGGCTAATTTCGCTATTTTTAAGGCGATTTTTGAATTTTTTTCAAAAATTAACTAACATATTTGAATTATTTTATGATATAAAACATTACTAAGCTAATTATTTAATAAATTAATTATTAAATATTAATTAATTAAATTTATAGAATAATAAAAAATGAAAAGCGAACGAAAAAAAATTTAAAAAAAAAAAATTAAAAATTAGTGGAATAAATTTTATATACCAACAGAGGAAATTATTTTCCTTTTTATTATTTTTTATTTTTTTAACGGGAAATCCTAACATCCGTAGGATGCAGGAGAATGACGTCATTGATTTATGTACATAGTTTTTATGGAGATAGGTAAATCCTGATTTTTTATTGGATTTTTAATTATTATAACGTCATTTTTCATTAATCAAGGAGGAAATAGCTTTTATTGTGATTATAATTTATAAGAAAATAATTTTTAATAGAAATTATTAATTAATTAAGCATCATCTTCAAGTGATAAAATCTGCAAATATTTTCAAAATTTCCATCTTTAGCATAGATTTTTATGATTTTTTAATACGTATTTAATGAGAAGAATATGTTAAATTAAGAAATGAAAGTCATTAATAAAATATTGTTTCGATATCGATACGCAAACGGGCGAAGTTCTGTCACGTGCGAATAATTTAGCTAATTATATGCTTATATTTTGAATGATATTTATAACTTTATGTATATAAATAGCGTGTTAAAAAATTGCTCAATATGTTTTATAAAATATACAATAAAGCATTGTCATCACGTCATATACGCGAAGCGATCGGACGCGAAAGTTCGCATCCCGTCGCCTTGTTCGCGTCGGGTAACATAACTAATATTACATTAAATTTAACAAATTAAGCGATTCTTTTTATATAATTTTTCAAAATGTTGTTTTTTAAATTGTTTTTATTATTTATAAAGCATTTTATAAGATAAAAAAATACTTTTTTTGATTGAAAAATATGATTTTCTCGACAATGTTTATCATAACGTAGCGAGAAGCGTAGGGTCGCGTAGCGATTACACAAAGTTTAATAACTTCCTCCGTCAATATTAGGTCATTCTTAAAATCATTAAATATTATCGTTTAAAAGTAATAAAGTCTTTCATTATAATTATTTTACAGAACTATTTTCTAAGCGTTTTAAAAAAACATTAAACACTGATTTCAAACAAAAACATGAAAATTTAAATTATCTAATAGTACTTTCAAGTAATTATATTTTAATTACAAATTACATTTACCTGAAAATATATTTTTATTTATTTTATTAATTTAAAAAATATAAAATTCACAAATTTTACAATGCGATTATATGAAAGGGTAGCGAGCGCGCGCGCGCGCAACGCGTAAAGGGGCGATGCATGATAATACCTAAAACGTGTTACAATATATATATATAGGTATAATTTGTTTATATTCTCATAAACCAAACGTAAAAGCATTCAAATATTTTAAAAATTCAGCATTTTTAGTAAATTGTATTGAGATTTGTGGCACAAAATTGATCTTACTGAAGGGTCCTGCTCCATTATCCAGTGCAAATTTCTTAGAATTTCTATTATTTTGTACAATGAATTCATCTGTTTAATAAATTCTCATTCTGTTAGTAACATATCATTTTATGTGTAATAATTGCCACAAGTGCCAATGCAATTTTCCAATAAGGAATTTCATTGTTCATTGTAGCAGCTTCATCTTCTTCCTGGAACACTTTTAAAGATGGCAGCCAATTTAGAAAATTTCCCTTCCAACTGTCGACACCGTCATACCACACTGTCACATGTAAGTTTTAGTAACTCCCTAAATGCGTTACATTCGCACGTGTCGAAGAAAGTATCGTCAGATACAAATTAGTGAATGCATTCGTCTTGCAAGGAATGTAGAAAGTAGAAAAAAATATATATATTCTTGGAACCTTGAGGGATAGAACTGATCGACGGGAACGAATGCGCTGAAAGGAATTTCGCATAAAATTTCATTTTAAAAGTCAATAAAAGTAACATTATTGTTAGCACTATTATGGCATATTGCCTTGTTAAGATATTCGATTAGAATAATATCTCATTTGGCATTTTTATTCTGTAATCGTATAGAATGGCCGGTGATATTTTTACTCTTTATTTAATTTTATTTTTTGAATGTTAACCGTGTTCTTCCACGATCAATGCTTCTCAGAGATCAGTCATTGGTCCACCTTGCGGTAATGCTATAATACAAAATGGTTAAATCTTCTGTAAACAGCAACGATTCTTGAGAACACATAACAAATATTAATATTTGTGATGTCTTACGTAGATATATAGTGGATAAGAGTTTAAATTTGAACTTAAATCTGACTTAAAACACGGAGCTTGAGCGTTAAAATCAATTAGCAACTTTATTGATAGAGGCACTCAATTGCTATACCCAGTACTGTACTGGGTGTAGGGTACAATTGAGTCATAGTGGTGGCTTTATGAATAGAGCATCTTTATTTAGAAGCGTTGCAAGATCCTAAGATCACTAATTTATTCATCTAATTAATTATCTCACTCATTGCTCCTCTCTATTTTGGCAGCAAACGATTGATCCTCACTCAAATTATTAAAACTTAATTGTTCTACTGAAATCTGATTTTACTAATTACAGTTCGACGAAAAATCAAATTTTAATTAATTTGAAGTTTCTTTAATCTAAAACTCTCAATTGTTTTCTTGGTATTGATCAGGTTCAAGAGTAGAAAATTAGATAAAATATTAATTAATGTTGTGTTTAAGAAGCAAATTTTAATAATTTACATAATCCAAAATGAGTTTTAATTTATAAAATGCAAAAATTCCGAGACATATCCCGAAACTTTTCAACTATTTTTCATTAAAACAAAATGGCGACCACGCAAAGTTATCTGATTTGTATATTTAAATATATTTTTTAAATGTTAATTTAATTAATACAAGTTATTTATTAAAGTAAACTTAATAATTTTTCTTATCAATTTAATTGCTAAAATTAAAAATATTTACTGAGATTGTATATTAACTATTCGTTTATACAGCCTCATTATTTACATATTTAGACTTACTTTTATGACAATTTCTGAAGGAAAAAACGTATAAAACTTCAGTAAAATATGCCACAAAAAAACTTCTTTTCTTGTGATTTAATTTTAATAATTTATAATTATCTTCATGAATTATCTGGTTGATATGTTAATATATGTGTTTTACGTAATCGTTATTTGAAAACAAAAACACATAATCTATAAAAATTATCAATTATTTATCACAATTTATTGGTCTTTTAAACTAATAAACATCAAAATTTTCAGATAATTTCTTATATTTTATAAAAATAAATTTGTTTTTTCTTTATTTTCCATTGCAATTTACTTCGTTTGCAGTTTGCAGGGTTAATTTTTACTTTTGCAATTTTCTAGAGAAAATTTCTAAAATTTCCCCCATTCAAACCCAAATAGTAAAAGCCAATTTAGATTCTTCTATCTCTGTCTATACCTAAATGGGAAATTCTTAAACTCGAAAGAGAAAATATTAAACTTTAATGAGGAATTTTTAAACATGAAATGTGAAATTTTGGGTTTAAATGGGTGATTCTTAAACTTAAAACTTAAATTATGAGGTCAAAGGGCAAGGTTTGGACACAATAAGGGCCTAAATATTTAATATTTCATGCAAAAATGCGATGATAATTTACAATTTGTATGATAAGTAAAAAAATCTGTATTTTGTTCGTGAATTTTTATGCCTTTCAACGAGGGCTAAGGCCCCATATTTTTGTCTGATCAGAGAAATTTATACATTTTCACTTACATTACTATAACTAGAAAAAATAAAAGATTGGTTTATTCTTTTAACATTAAAAAATTTGCTTTCAGTTGCTCTGAATTAGGCCTTATCGCAGAGAGGCCATTAAGATCATTTTATTCGGACTTTATATGTACTTATGAAGGTCGCATTTGTTATATGTTAATATGAAAATTCTTCATATTTTTATTAAATAAAAAATATAAGGCAATGTTTAGAGATATCTTGTGTTTTAATACACAGCGAGCCTCAAGAGACCTCTTACAATTTCTGAGAGGCAAACTTAAATAAAATTTTAAAAAAAATAAACATATAAAATTTAATTTAGAACAAAATAAAATGAAACATTATCTTCTTTTACCTTTAAAGTTACAAACGGATTTGCACATTGTAATGAATAACAAATGATGAATCATTGCCACTCACTTACAATACACTAAATATAAATAAATAAATCAGTAAATTTTCTCTTATTTTTAGAAATATTTATTTTAAAATATAATCACAATTAAACAATCTCCCTATTTCAATTATTTTCACACGAATTCGATAATCATCAAAGCATTAAAGAAGCTATGGTCAAGAGGATCTTCAAGAGGATCCTAAAGATTTTAATGTGAAAATGAATATCTTTTTAAAATTTATATAATATTTTATGAAATTAGTTTATTATAAAAATATTTCGTGACTTGATTTTATTTATTTAATTTCTGAAGCTTTACAGTTTGGTTTCGAAGAACCCATCGTCTTACTCTACATCGAGGAAATCGGAGGATGCGGTTAAAACTTGGATGAATCATGCTCCAATTATGCATACTCGCAGCATGAAATGGGCCATCTGTTACCAATTCGTAAACATACACAAATTTAAAAATATTCACGTGTTTTGCTCGTTGTGCAGCTCCCACTTCGCGAAGCACAAGCACTTAGTTATTGAAGTTAGTACGTTGTTCTATTTATCTCATTTTTATTCTGTTTTTTTAATTTTTAATATTTTTTCCTTTCGTTTTAACTTGTTTTCTTAATTTTTATTAAATTTTGTCATATTTATTTAATAAAAACAATTATTTCAATTAAAAGTACTAGTGTCTCCATCTGTTATCGATTATAATTTCAAAATAGTTTTTAATTTATTTGTTTTTGTTCAAATTAATCTAAAACTTCTCTATTTCAAAGGAAATTTTCATTTCTTAAAAATAATAATTGTTTTTTTTAAAAGTAGAATGTAGTTTAAAGTTATTTATTTTTAAATTAAATATCAGAGTTATAATTAAAACTTATCCTATCAACGTTCGCATACTTGAAATATACAGAGTATTATTGGTTAATTTTTCATTTTAAAAACTAAAATGAATGATAATTGGTTAAATTTTCATTAGTAATAATAATAGAGTACAACAAAGTTTCCCTGCTTGAAATTGTAAGTTTAATCTCCAGTTTTTCTTCTTTGATCATTTTAGCTTGTTATTTTAATAAATCTAGTGAATGATGGATATAATATGACGTGGGCTGCCCGAATCCGAGACTTAATGGCAGTTCTCTTTGAAGAATTCAATTCTTCTCTGCAACAATTGAAGATCTAAAACAAATTATCAAGAATTGCTTTAATGATTTCTGACCGTTAGCATAAAAGAAAATGCCTGCAAAAATATAAGAATAAATCAAAATTTTCGTGGAGAATATAAAGGAACATATTGATATCTTCTGACTAGCATTGACAGGGACTTTGTAACCACTTTACAGAAGAATAAAACTGCAAAGTCTTCATCTTCTACAATCCCCATTTATCCAAGAAATGAACTATGTCATTGGATGCGTTCAGCAGATTGAACAGATCCGGAGCCATTCAGTATTTTTCTGCTAATGCTTTCTACAGTATTGCCGTTTTGACGTCACATTTGCACGTTAGTAGCGAATTTCATTTACGCTACCTTCGGGTAGATACAGTAGAGCCTCGATTATCCGACTCAATTGTGGACTGGGGTTGGTCGGATAATTGAAAAGTCGGATAACCGAAAAGTATGAAAAAATCCATTATTAGTGTAGTATATTATTATATCCCATGTAATTAGTATATTAGTATATCGCTATTAACCTACTTCGCGTTGAATTTTCATCGATGTTAAACCTAACAAAAATTTTTTAAAATAATAATAGTCGCTATTGTATCGTTAAAAATTAGAAAATTAAGCCACGTTTAAATACTGGCGCCCTTTCATGGTCGAATGAGTGTTGCCAGCTAAAAAGACATAGCCAAATATTGTAGCGCCACATCACTAGCGGACATTCGAAATTAGCCGACTAGGACGGTCTGTTAACCGAGGTGTCGGTTAATCGGGGGTCGGATAATCGAGGCTCTACTGTATAACTGATTAAAGATAGCTGCCAAACATAGCGTGTTAAATATATATTATTTACGCATATGAAGTCATACATTACGGTATTAACCCATTTAATTTATTGGTTCGCTCATGTAACTATTTTGGAGTTTTGGCACACCATCATCTTTGAGCACTAGTCACGTACTCTTTCTGAGCCTGCCTTTCCGTGATCCTGCACATGGAAGCACTTAACAACATGGTGTAATATTTAGAAATACTGCAATGCCAAAGATTAGATTGTCAGTAACGCTAGCGACAGTATATCCAAAGAGCATTGGTTATCTCTTGTAACCTAGGAACATTTTTGGTGTTTTTAAAGCTATATCTTCTTGATTATAATAGATTAATAAATGTAGATTAACAATTGATAAAGTTTATATGAAAATTAAATCTCAAATTATTTAAATACATCATATAAAATGACTGGTGGAACAAGTTTCAAAAACTAAAACTTCTAAAATTCTATATATATAACAAAATTTTGAAAATTGTGGTATAAGAATACTTAAAGCAAATTTGACAGTAAGACTCAACACGTGAAGTTCACATTACAGATTCTGGGCCGGCACGTGTGGTTAGGCGGCGAGGCGGTCACCTCAGACGGCACTTTTGGGACGGCATTTTAGAACCACATATTATTAAAATAAAATTTTTATTTATTACAATGTAGAACAACTAAGCAAATAATTTACTTAGTTGGCGTATTCAATAATTTTTCAACGTAAATACGTCAATTAGCGTCTTTTGTTTTCATTTTGTTCCGCACTGGGATTCGATCGCACTATCTTTCACGATGTCCAACAAATAAAGGTTAAAGTTAAAAATTTCAAGTAACTAAATCGTTTTCTTTCTGCCATGTTCAATCATCAGAAAACAATTACAGTCTTTCTTCACAAAGACGACCTTTTATTTTTGCGAAACAGCGGCCAGATGGCCGAGCGGTCAAAATGACAGCCTATCGCTCTGGGGGACCTGGGATCAAATCTGGATGGTTCATATAATCCCCAGGAATTTTTGGGAGGTAGTTCGTTCGGATATGTCGGGCCCCATCTCTCACCATCCAGATGCCTCATTGTGGGCCTGGCCGAACCCATAATGGGCTTGCAAAAATAGGCTCTCTTAGTTCCTGCGGGGTGGAAAGAGTTAAAAAAAATGTTTATTCAAGTAAAGATAAACTTATATCGTAATAAAGATATTTTATTTTAAATAATATTAATCTTTCATAAAAGCAAACCTGTTAGATGATAAACATTAATATCTGGAGGTAAACGTCCAAATGACCGATACGGTTAAGAAATTGACGTACTGCTCTGGTGGATCCAGGATGAATTCCGGACTAGTAACTCCTCAAAAATTTTTGTTGGGCCTTCCAATAGTCTTCGCCAACAGTCATTGGTTGTGGGTCTGGTCGAACCTAGGGCGATCTAGATAAAAATAGCCTTCTTAGTGCCCAAAAAAAAACAGAAAAAGTAAAATAAAAAAAAAATACTTATCAAAGAACACGACAAGTTGAAAACGACATCGCCTTTTGTTCTCTTCTTCGGAAATATTAAGAAAAACGCTCAAAAATTATAATATTTTACACTTATCAGTACAGTATTCATTTATTAATAAATGAAGTAATTTATATAGTATATTGTGACTATAGACTCAATAACAATTACAGTCGAAAAATTACAGTAAGTTTTCAGGAAACGGTCCGTACGAGCTCAAAACGGCTTGCTAATAAAATGACCCTCTTATCGCCTAAAGAGCAGCAAAAGTTAATGGGGATAGAAATATTTATATATAGAATTTTCCGATATTATGGAAGAACGGAACAATAAATAATATTACAAAAACTCCAGCAACGAGTAACATAACTTTGCCGGCTGTTATGAGATTTTATTTAGAAAATAACTTTTATACTTTCAATTAAATATAATAAATAAAATTGAATGTGGCACCATCTGTTACGAGATTTTGTTATGAAAGTTTTATATATTTTTAATTATTATTTAATAGCAAAATGATCAATTTTGAGGGTGTTGGTCAGTTTCGTAAAACGTTGTAAATGCTAATAACGTATAACATCTTCATTAAGTCCGATCCCACTCGGATATGCTATGTGATCTCTCTATCTCAACCACCCGCCAACCAGCACTGACGGAATTTTTTTGCCATTCTTAACGCCGTTATACAAAACAGCCGGGGAAAGTACAACAAAATTATTAAATAATTAATACAGTACTAAGTAATTTGCTACTAGAGGTCGACGTTAGGCGCCATCTGTAAATCTAAATGAATACAGGAAACCTGTCTATGGAGACAACCCACGGTTCCTTCAAAAAGTGGCCTTTTAGACAGGTGGTGTCGTAATACCGTATTTATGTACGTATTTTGCGCACTTTTAGCCATTTCTACTAAGCAAAACTTGAGATGAGCAAAAATAAACGAATTTTTTCAACGATAGGACTGTATTGGTATTGTATTTTATTCTTATCGATTTACGGAAGTCGTCGTGATTTTGTAAGACAGATTTAATACCAATATATTAAAGATTAATACAATAGTCGCGTATTCTCGATTATAACGCACACTTTCTTTTTTTTCCGACTTAATTAATTCAACTTAATTCTTTTCGTTCGCTCCTCAGTAACGTGTATTACGTCATCGATATACAAGCGCGTCGTATCTCTACATCACTTTGGTTTTGGTTTCGGTTTTGGTTTTCGTTAGTTTAACTTTAAAAATACTGTACATTACATTTGAAAAAGGTAGGTTACCTGTAAAACTGATTTTTGCATTAATGCGTTGTTTTTTTTTTTTTTTTTGAATATTTTGCGTGCGAAAATTACTTGGATATTATTTTTCTAAAAATATCGTGGAAATAAGGTAGGTTGATACAGAAACTATTTATCGCACACGTACTGTATATGAGCTTCAAAATAAATAAATAAATAAAAATAAATTTTATCAAACGATGAGATCAGCCGATTAATTGTATCGTGTATAATATTTTATACCCCAAGGAAAATACTGTAGGTCTACGGTAAAATCAATTTCGTTTACTCACAGTAAAACTTCGCCGCTAATTGCTGTTGTGATAACTTTAACACGATCTTCTAACGACAGCACTTTGCATTTCTTTCGTTTTTCGGACAATTTCGAACAAACTGAAATGAATTTCCTTTGTTGCTAGACTAAATCGTTAACACCTGCACCTAATTTCGAGGGTGAGAGCAGTGTCCGAGGTGGGTTCGAACGAAAGTTTAGACCAGGGGTGTCCAACCTTTTTGTTTCTCTGGGCCGCATTGGAAGAAGTCAAGGAGTTTTGGGCCACAAGCAGTAGCGTAGCGTAAAGGGGCGGCAGGGGCGGCCCGCCCCGAGCGGTATTTTTTAGGGGAGCGGCAAAATTTGACAATAAATAATAATAATATCTTGTAAAAATTTGAACCATTTTATTTCATATTTTCGTGCACCTACGACTCGGACCGATTGAAATGAGCACGGCAATAGTGTTACCATCCGCGAATACCGCGAATCGACTCGCCGTCCGAGGATATCGTGCGCGACCTGTTGACGTTTTTTTATTTTTGTTTTTTTGTTTTTTTTTTCTTTGCTTGTACGATTTATTCGTATATATATACACCTTCAATATCCAATAGAGCTAGGTCACTTGCGTTACTCTTATCCATGTCTCTCTAGTCGCTAACTGTAACTGATTTAGAACCAGCATGCACTGCAAATTATTCTTCGCATTGCAAAATGACATACGCATGCGTCAGGTACTTCTGTTCGAACAAACCTCACCCGCCGTCCGGGTCGGCGATTTTAAAAAAGTGGCAACCCTAGCAAACCCTAGCACGCAATTTTTCATTACTTATTCTGTGAGGAAACTGAATTTTAGTCTTTTAAATTGAGATACCTAAATAAGGGGACGGCGAAATTTTCCTTTTCCCCGGGGGGCTGACACCCACGCTACGCCACTGGCCACAAGTACAGTACATATATACTTGTGGTCCAATATACAAGTATATTTAAGGATTAACATGTCTAGATTATAATAATAAGTATTAAAACTTTATCAAGAAAAAGGATATTTTAAAAATTACTTCTACAGACACTTTCAATTTTTACTTAGAAATAGATAAATTCATTTATTATAAAAGAGACAAACGGAAATTTATTTGAAAGACACAGACGTTTGTTATATTTGGGTCTCTAATTAATAAAAAGCAACGAAACACCATTTTAAAGTGCATTTTTATTCAACTAATATAAATAATAGGTAGCCCAAAAAGTAGCCAAAGCGCCAAATGATATTTCTTGCATCGAACAAAAAAAGTAGCCACATTTGGCGCAATGTAGCCAAATCTTGCAACGTTGGAAAAAATAGTAAATAATACTGGAGTTGTGAATCAAAGGATTATAGACCCAAGTGCAGGGAAAGGAGAGAAAGGACAAAAGATAAAAAAGTGAGAAAGGTTGGAAAATTAAGGGTCAACAGAAGATCTATTTAACCTTTCTCACTACTACATCTTTTGTTTTTTCTCATCTTTCCCTCCTTTTCCCAAATTTGGGTCTATAATCCTTTGAGTCACAACTCCAGCTTTATTTAGTAATCCTTCCTCATTCACACATTTCCAAGTATTTGAAAATATTTCCTTTCCACTCAAGAATAAAATATGAATAAAGGTTCACCGCTTTGTGAAACTTCTTTTTTGAGTTTATGCCGTTGAAATAGATAAATAATAAAAAAATTAAAACATTTTGTCGGTTTTGTTTACACGTTTATTGGGCCGCATTGGAACTTGCCTTGCCCCTGGTTTAGACTAATTCATTATATTAGGAGGGGGGAAACGTTGTCGAACAATAGTTTAGACAGATATATTCGCGGAAGTGTTCGCTTATTACAGTTGTTGTATGTTGTTTCGGACCAAAAATCGATGCCCGCGGTCGCGTTACACGGATGGTCGTTTAATACGGGTAACTTATACGAATACTCTATGGATAAACTACTCGGTGCCAGAAATTTTTGCCCGTTTTGACAGGTGCCCGTCGAATGCGGGTGGTCGCCTAAGCAGTTTTCACTGTAATTATAATCACGCCGTGATTAACCGTGTAAGGTTATATCAGAAATTATTAAAATATAAATTTATTTAATATAACGGAATCGCAATTTTTCGAGCCGAAACTATAGTATTGCGACATATTATAAAGTAATTTTGCAACCGATTGAATCAGAAAATTGCATCAGAAAAATAAAAACGGCCGTTAGGGGGCACGGACGCCAGGAAACAAGACCAAACGAAGTTGTCGTACAAAAATGACAACTGTTTGTTGATAACGACTACAAAATGTGAAATCGAATGATGACATTTTCCTGTAGAGATTCAAGTAAACAAAGTAAGTATGTCTATATAATTGCATTTGTTCTGACGTGACGAAATTAACCTTTCCTTGATGCGGTAACCGGGTCAGTTTTTAGGCTTAATGAGTCTTTTAATTATAAGAAGGAAGAGTTGTTTGCTACGTTTTTATAAATATTATTAAACTTAAACATAATTTGGCTGTAAAGTCATCTGTTTAAACTAGGGAAAGATCATCATAATTCATTTTTTGTACAGCTTACTTTATGTACAGTACTTAAGGTACTGTATGTGTACTGTACACACATAAGTCTGTATGTATATAAGAAGCATCTAAAGTAACTTCTACCAATCAAAATTCTGTGTTATGGTCTTCGATATAACATTGTGCCAATGCTCTGATGCTATAGTGAAGACCGGAATGTTAAATGGGGGCTCATTGCTTCGATTAATAAAGGTCGAACGATGACGGCGTACTTGTGCTTCGGATGAGGTGTGAGTCGTCATACTATTATGTGTCTGACTGAGACGATTGGGACCGTGTCGGAACCACAAACTGTCTCTCTACGTGTCGTCTTTTGCGAGATGTGCCTCCCTGCTTTCGAGGTTTGCTTCGTTGGCAGTTGTATCGCTCTGTGCCACCATATTTAACTATTCGGCCCGTGTGACTATGTCGACTTTGAGTGGCCTGCCTGCGGAGCGTCGGTCGAGGCGAAGGATACCGTGCTGAGGGTGGAGAGAAGACTGTATGCTGGTTTGCGATAAAAACTGATCTTTGGAGGTAAGTATTTCGCAAAGGGTCGCTTGGGGTGTGGTTCCGTTGACTTTTTTGCTCGTACGGGGGTCTATAACTCCGGAGGTTGGCAGATTCCTCGTTTGGAGTTCATGTCTTACCTGACTCGTTCTCTGTCTTACCTGACTAATGTTTCAAAATATTGGAAACTTATAAAGCAAACCGGAATGGCGCGGTCTTCAGTTATAAAAGATGACAGTTATATTTAAAGTCTATTGTTATTTAGTATTTTACTGATACCACATGTTTGTCAATATCCAATTTGGATGTTGTTCTTTTAAATTTAACATTTTGTTTCTTGTTTGGTTTTTGAATGTTCTTTTTGACCCAAAGATTGTTACTCGGAGCAATTGAAAATGTTTGTTTAGTACTAAATTTGTATTCTTGCTGGATTTTTAGTTTTGTCAGTATTTATTGATTGGAGGTCAGTATGATCAGTTACATCAGTATGATGCAATGTTACATCAGTATGATGCAATGTTACATCATTTTGTGTAATTCTTACAGATTAGTATCATATGCTTTCTTTTTACAAAAACACTTCATATGCCAAGTAAAAACATTCATTTTGTTTAAGTTTATTCCAGTATTTAAAAATAAAATGATAAATTTGTGATTATGTGCATCATTTGTGTTACAACTGTGCCTACGGACAATTGCTTGATAAAACACCTTTAACGTGAGTAAGTAAGCCAATGACAGCTCATTTCAAATGAAACAGACTATGTCATTTATTTATTTTATTTATTTATTTCAGTGTAGACACTATGGCCAATTGTTGTTTTTTAAGTGTCTCTCTCTAAAACAAAGCAAAAGAACAAGAACAGAAGGGGAAGGAAAAAACAAAGACAACTAATTGCATAATATTTAGTTGCATTTTCCCTATTTATAGTTACTTCTTTGAGTTTTGACATTACAGAATTCATAATTCATTTGTTTATCAGTTTGCAATAACTAACCTGTGTTTTTTTGGGGGAAATCACTTATTATCCAAGTACTTCAATTTTGTTAATTTTTGTTTCCTTTCTACTTATTTATAAAAACTTGACCAAGAGGATTTTTTTTTTATTGTTTTGAACTTCTTTTGGTTGGTCAGGAAACTGTATTTCTTTGTTCAAGAAATACAGGAAACTGTATTTCTTTGTTTAGTGAATTCCAATATTCACTAATATTGGAATTCACTAAGTGGAATTCTGGAGCAGATCGTCCTATAGAGAGTTTTGTACAGGGTTTTAAGTAGTTATAGTTTCTTTGATGGCTGTAGATTTTTTCTGCAGTATTTTTCTATTATATCAAGATGATGACAGTTATTTTACATCCACAAATGTTTTACGGTGTGACTTTAAATAAAAAGTTCCCACAAACGTTTTCGCATTGTAAAAGGTTTGTGGATGTAAAATTTTTGTATTTCACGGTGTTGTGATAAAGTTTTGTTATGATGACAGTTGTTTGTTTTAATCTTTATAAGTTTGAAACTAAAAAAATAGGGTTTGTTTTGCATATAAAGTTTTTATGTTGTTTATTTTTTCTCAATGGTAGTAGGTGGAAATTGTTTCATAACGATTCAGTTTATATATGGCTTGTATAAATAGATTTTACTGTACTTGAAGTCTATTTACAATATAATCAGTTGCAGTTCCCCAGATAACAATACCATATTGGATTTTCAGTTCAATACAGGTGTGATATAGACATTTTACAGTATTAATGTTTAAAAAGTCCTGAACTTTCTTTATTATTTCTGTGAACTTGGCAACAGCCTTAGTTAAACTTTGCGTCTGTTATACCTGAGTTTTCGTCTATCAGTATTCTGAGATATCTTATATTGTTTATTTTATCTTCTTTTCATTTATTTCTATTTGAATTTATTCCTTATCAACATTTTTATTTACAAAACAGAGATATTTTGTTTTATTTGTTTATTATTATTATTTATTTTACTTATTACAATATTACTTTTAACAATATTGAACTCATATAGTCAGTTAATCAGGATAGAACATTATTCAATTTATGTCGTGCTCCTAGAGGTTATCATTGGAGTGTATTAAAGCAATGTCATGTGCATATGCAATAATATTAACTTTGGGCATAGCTTCAATTAGGTCATTCAAGCAAGTATTGAAAAAGCAATGGTGCTAACACCGATCCCTGGGGAATTCCAATTTTAGGTAAAAAACCATTTGAGCATATGTTATTGACTTTTACGTGATATTTACAGTTTGGTAAATATGATCTTATCCATTGTAAAGGAACTCCTCTTAGACCAATGTTAGAATTTTCTTTCAAGAATCTGGAGGTCTACATTGTCAAAAGCTTTGGATAAGTCTAAGAATAATGCTACAACTAAAAGAGATTTATCTAATTTATCCATGACTTCCTGTTTAAAATGTAGCAATGAATCTATTGTAGAGAAGTTTGTTTGTAGGCATATTGATGTTGATGAATCACATTTAAAGTAATCATATATTTCCAGAGTCTTTTTTGTGGAAGACTCTCTGATTTTTACCAACACAGGGATGATAATGATTAGTCAATAGTTTTCAATGTCACTTTTAGATCCTTTATTTCTGTGTATCAGTATAACCATGCTATAATTTTGTTTGTTCAGAAATGTTCCTTTTTCAAAAATTTATTTATCAGGAAGGATAAAGATATAGCAATAATATCTGCAATTGATTTGATTATATCCATATTTATATTAACTATATCAGGTGTGCTAGTCTTTAAATTCATAATTGTGTTATAAACTTTGTCTATAATACAATTACGAATTTGTCTTGGAGGCCACTACTGCACCACTCCAAGACCTCCAAGACAAAAGAATTTAATATTCTCATAGACAAAATTAACTGTGGAGAATGATTTGGTCTTATTGTAGATTTTGTCCCATGTGCAGTTGAAGTACTTTGCAAAAGTTTCAGTTATAATCTGATCATCTTCTAATAAATTTCCTTTGACGAGCAGTGATTTTATTTTGGTTTCCATTATACGTGGAGCTTTGTCAGTATGTGATGTATCCAGCTGTATTAGATATCTTTGTGCTCTGTTACACTAATATTATGTTGTATGAATTATGCAGTTCTAAGGATAGTGTGTTTTTGATAGGGAACATGAAACATCAAATAATTGGAGGCAAATTGCCATCAAATAGACAAGTGTTGGTTGTTTTACTTTACAATATAAGAGAGGTTAAACATACACAATTTTTTTTGGAAAAAACAGAATTTCGACAAGATTCCTTCAGCATTGTGTAAAAACTCAGATTCATATCTGACATGAAGAAATTAGAAAAGAATGCAAGAAAGTTTCAAGAGATTTTTAAGTGCCATGAAGAGGAGTTTCAAAACAATTGGGACAACCTGTTTGATATTGCATATGCAAATCATCAACAAACCATCAAATTAGATGAGGATAGAATTTTTTTACAGAAACATAGAGAACTAGGATAAAAAGGCTGTCTTGCAGGTGTTGACCAAAAACTTGCTGAAAAAGAACTGTCGAGGAAAAGGAAACTTGAAGAGGAGAAAATACAAAGTAAGCAATCACTGGCATCCATCAACTGCACTTCCTCTTTCATAACCTGAAGATGAAGATGGTGCATTTTTCAATTTGGATAAATAGAACAATGGTGAGTTGTCTTTGCAGTTTCTGGATGATACACCAAGGCACAATACTGAAAGACCACCAAAGATTTCATTGCTGACAAATTAGTGGCTGCTTTAGACAGATGTCAGTTGAGTGTAAGATACAGTGTTATAATATATCCTTTGAACAACAGCAGAGGCACTCATTTACGACACTGAAGCATTTCCTATTAATTTAATAGCTCTTCCATTCGTCGAATCAGGCAAAACAAAAGAAAAGAATGGGCTGAAGCCATTAATTTAAAGCTGAATTTAATAATGATATCTCTGAAATTCTGACTGCTCACTGGGATAGTAAGCTGTTAACTGCATTGAATGTTAGGGAACCAAAAGAAGAAATAGTTGTGACATTTGGAGATGATAAAGAACAGTTCATTGATGATCTAAAATTAGAAAATGCTTCTGGTAAAAAGCAAGCACAGGTCGTCAGGAGTGCAATAACAGTTTGGAGTTTGGAAAAACAATGTAAAAATTCTTAGTAGTGATACAGTTGCCTCAAGCACTGGCCACAAGTGGTGCATTCATCCTCATTGAACAAATATTGGATAGTTTTTCCTGTTGTCATCATATCTACAAATTAGTCCTACAAAGTGCATTTGAAAGCAAAATGTGTGAGGTAACAAGTACTCCTGACATACCTCTCTTCACAAAAAAGAAAGTTGGGAAAATGTTATTGCTAGTAATTTTCAAAGCGGTAAAGATTATGCGGAGAAGTTTTTCAGTGAGTTAGAACTACAAGAATTATTGGACTTTTATAAAGCTGAACTGCAGAAATATTTAATTTATGATTTTGTTAAATTAACTTATGACATTGTTAACTAAGTATATAATTTGTTTTATAAAACAAAAACAGGTGTTATATCTATTTGGTATTGCAAATATTTATACAGTCCTTCTTTTAAGAACTTTAATATGACATTTCCCAAAGTATAGTCACCTAAACTTTAGGTTTGTTATGTATTGTTAGAAGAAAAACCATTTAAAAATTAGGATATGAAATAGTACAGAAAGTAATAAATTTCTAATAAAAATAAATTTGAGATTTTTAAAGGTTTGCTATTGTTATTTAAATTAAATATTTTAATTTATTTATATTTTTATTTATGTAATACTGCTGCAACAAATCATGAACAATGATGATACTATACTTATGATGGAAATGATTGCATGTGTGATATATTTATTTTTAAGCTGAGCTGAGCTGGAAATTATTGAGAATTAATGGTCTGTAACTGGAAAATATTACTTTAACACCAGAACCTGTTTTCTTACACTACTATATTATATTTTGACAGCTTGTTTTGTTTTTATATTTCTGAAATAACAGGATATCTGTATTAGTCAAAATAACTTTCACTTACGGATGTTTATGAATATTTGTTGTTTTAAAAAGCAAAAATAAGGAAATGATTAAATTTTGAATGTTCATAAAAATTGGTTAGCATAGTTTTTGCACTTAAACATTTGCAAAAACACCAAAAAAATATGTCTTCTTTCTTTTTAAAAAATTCCAGTTGAAATTGTAAAGAAATTAAAAATCAGATTAGAAATTATTGATTACAGTGTGTTTTACATGTACATTTGTTATTTAAGACCGGTTTTTTCCTGTCAATCAATAATAGATTCTGCTTCAATCGTTGTATTTTGCTTCTTGTAACTTTTTTTATAATGAAATACACAAATGCATTATAATTTTTTGAACTTTTATTAAAACATTCACCAAACCAGAAAATCCAGCAGTAAAATGTTAATTTAAGAAATACTGAATAAAAACAAATGTTTTTCACAAACTTACATTAACCTAAAGATGGTACTTATTATTATCAATATAAATTTAAATGATTTTAATTTTATATAGATTTTATGCAGGACTGTGGAGTCAGAGTCAGAGTTTTGGTGTTTTAGCCGGAGTTGGAGTCGTCAAAAAATCCGCCAACTCCGACTCCCTTCTACTTACCAACTTGTTATGTATATGAAATGGAGTCGGAGTCAGATGGTAAGGAAGAGTCAGAGTCGGTAGATTTTTACACGACTCCACAGCCCTGGATTTATGTCATTATTGGGATGCAGTTTGAGAAAATTATAGACCTGTAAATTCCCACTGTTATCTGTTCGTCTGTATGTCTTTTTTCGGATGGAGTTAGTTAGATGAAAGACAAGACCAGATATGGAAACAGGTATTATATCTATTAGGGGCAGGAGACCCCATTAACTAAACATGAACTTCTGATACAAATGAGAAGTCACATTATTTCAATTAAAAAATTTCCCCTAAAAGATGTTAGAACAGCACGATTATATTGTTGAATGAAAAGTATGATATACAGGGGCAAGCCACTACTAATTTTGAGGTGGAGAGCATATATTTTAAATTAAAAATATGATTAAAAATTTTGGTCTAGCATTGTGATAATGTCACAATAAATAATTTTAAATATACTTTTATTGGCTTGGTAATATTACAAAACTGATAGAATTCATAACTATTTTATACTTCTTAAATTATAAATGAAAGTAATAGCAATATTGTGATTTTTATTATTATTATTATTTCCCCTCAGTGTTCTACTTGAACTTGCTAAACATGAATCACAATATCACTTTTTTATTTCTATAAAATTATCATTATATTGATTTTATGAAAAAAGTTGATTTAATGATCTTGGTCTTTAGTAAAAACTTGTTATAAGAGGCATAACATAAAATTTATGTTATTAGCTAACATAGTGTTTTTTTAATAAAAAGACACAAAGTTTTCTAAGGAAAAAACTGTTCCAAAAGTTAAATAATTTTTAGATATATATAAGGATATTAATTGATCATTTGCATCTCCAGAACTTAAATTCAATGTTGTGATATGATATAAAGAAACACTTTCAGTATTAGTTGGTTCCTATTAAGTGTTTTTTTTTTTGTTTGTATATCATAAAATAATTCTGTAAATTAGTCATTTTTAATATATTATAATACAAAATATATTGTTATTAATTTAATATCTTTTATGTTAAAAATTTAATTCTATGTCAAGCATATCCTGATTATATATGTGTAGTATTTATTATTTCTGTATTTATTTTCATGCATTTCTTTTGTGTTCTTGCCAGGGTTTACTCTAACAAGTAGTGTAGTACATGTAAATAAGGAGTTTGTTTTTGTATGCTTTACTTTTTGACATTGTTTTGTTTATTAATGCTGTTATTTTTAGAGCTGTTTTCATCACTGTTTTTTTTTATTGTTTTCTTGAATCTTTTTTTTTCTGGAATTTTTGTTGTCAAATATTCTTTTTAAATATTGTCTGAAGAATTACTTACTGTTTATAAAATATTTTGAAAATTTATATTTTGAAGATGATTGTTGTTATTGTTCAGAAGTTTCTTGTTTTTATATATAAATACAATCATTTTGAGAAAAATATTGAAATTTAATCTAAAGCTACTGTGATTATACAGAAACATTTTGCTTTAGAATTACATTCCTGAAATAGAGTGAAACTTGTTTTATACAACCATCCAAATTGTGCAAAAGAAGAAAAAAATTGTTTTGTGATGTACTCTTTTAAGGAAAAGGTACTTTTGTGATGTACAGTACACTAAACTATACGGTATTATATTAAACTACTAACATTAACATAGGAAAACTGTGGTACAAAAAAAATGCAGTTAATGCAATTTACTGGTAATTATATATTGAGTATTAATAAAGAGATGTTTGTTGAACTGTGCATACATTAAATAAATTCTGTATTGTACAATATATATTAATGTATAACAATGTAGATTTTAAACATATTACTTCATATTATAAATGATACAAATCCAAAATCCAATAATTAAACATTATATTATGTAAATTTGGCACCAGCAAATCAATGTTTATAAGGAGTTCATGCTTTTGAGCTTCATCTGTAACATCAAAAGGTCTTTGAAGTTTATTATTATTTAACATTGAATTTTTATTGAACATTGAATTAAACATTAAATTTTTTGGAACAAAACTGATTTTTATTGAAGTTTGTTATTGTTTCTGATGTAACTTCTGCCCAGTTTTGATCCATCCAGCCTACATCATTAGTGACAGTGACAGCTTTTGTTAGTTCATGCACAGACTTCACTTCATCCATCTTGGCAACATTATCTTTCAATAATAATTTTAAATGCATATGTGACCTACATCTAGTGGCTGTAAACATGTTACATTTGCTAGGAAGAATTTCAATTCCAAATGTGACACCTTTTCATAGTAGTGGTATGGGACATTATCAACAAACAGAATTTGATCAGCACATTTTATCATTTAACAGTTAACAACAGATTTTTTTATTCATAGTTTATCCACAGTTTCTTGTTTGCATGCCATTAGAACACCAAGCTGTGAAATATTAATATTTTTGAAACACCTTGGTTCAAGAGTTGTAGGTATTACCAGTGATGACTTATTTTCTCTGCAGAGGTTTGCTCACAAGGTAGTAGTTAGTCTTTGTTTTGTTGGTTTTATGCCTTTGCACTGCTCCTCTTTTGTCATTAATGTTTTGTCTAGAATTGCTTGTAAAAAAATCCTAATTCATCCATAGCTGCAATTGAACTACTACAAAATTGCTCTGTTGACATCTTATGGTTGAGTACATTCTTGTGGTATTCTCATTTGTGTTTCTCTCATTTTCTAAGTTCCTTATTGGTGAGAATTGCTTAGATTTGGATCTTTCTATAGTTACATCCCTTTGCCAATTGTTGTTGTAATTTTCCAATTTCACTTTGCTTAATTACAGAAATCCTTTTTTTTTGAAGTAAGGAAAGAAAGCTTCCTTTTGCTGCACTGCAACTGACTTAAAAATGAAGCTGTGAGCTCTAAATTTTGTGATAATTTTCAGAAAAAGCATTACTGTAAGGTGAATTGGGTCAAGAGAGTGAACAACAATGGAGCCAGCTCAAGATGAATCACTAGGCTGATATGTACTGTATTGTTTCCAAAAGACAGATGTTCAAATTTTAGAAAAATACTGTACTTTTATCATTACAGTAAAATTTAATTTAAAAATTACATATAGTGACTGTAATTACAATAATTAAAGAAATCTCAAATTTTTTCCACTCCTTTGCTTCATTGAAGTATTTTTTTAGTGTTAATGTTAAAAGCATCAACAATAGAAAACAAAGGTCCATTAACATTAACTTTGCCTCAGACACTTTGCTCTCCTATCTTTGGTGGTGGTTTTGTTGAAAGAGAAAATTCTGTTTCTAAGGTATTTTGCATTTATAGAATATAGTACATTAAAGTTTCACTTTTAGACCATGTGGTTGTGTAAAAGGAAGTGTTTTTCATTATTGTACTGTAAGATGATGTTAGTTGAATAAAGAGGTGGTCTTTCAAAAGGAATCAAATGTCATTAGTAATACAGACCAGAAATTCCATTCTGGAGGAAAGTATTGGAGTAGTAATCTTTGGAAGTTTTGCTGTGTATCATGACAAATTTCTTTTAAATGTTTATTTTATCAGCAAAAGAATATTTAGATTTAGAAATATATCATCATCTACATTCTGGAAATTCTATAGTAACTTTAGAAACATTTCTGAAAGATCTTTCATTGTTGAAGTCATTTGTCTAGTAATGAAATGCAATAATCAATCATTTTTCTACAAATTGAGGAATAAAACTTTTTTAAAAGTAAATTTTTCGGAAAAGAACAGTGAATATGATTTTGCCATTAAAACTGTCTAAATATAGCTCAGCTGTTCAAAGAATAATGCACAATATATGGACTTTTTCAGATGTATTTTTAGTTTTATTTAGTTTTTACTTTGGCTACTGACTGTTTATATATCTGAATGTATGTAATAATGTATAATAATTTAAAAGTTTCTTAATATATAGCGTGTAAAGAAAAATCATAGAATCATAAATGTAGAAACAGTGAGAAAATAAACTGTCAGTTTGATATCATCTGTTCTAGCTTCATTAATTTTATCATTAATCTTTAAACTTTATATAAAATAAATTTTAAAAAAATTTGAACGGTGATAAAGTAAAATAAAAAAATAAACAAAAGAAAATGTATAAATAATAAAAATTCCTATATAAATAAAAATAATAAAATTTGAAAAAATAACATTTGAACATACAATAGTTTTTTAGTAAAATATTCCTCCAGTATTGAGCAAGCAGAGTTCTGGGAATTGTATGGATTGATTATAGTTCCAGACGAGTTCATGGTAAATTGTTATGAGCTTAATTTTTAATCATAATAAACAGAATTGTTTTAAATAAATGTTTTGATAATTCTTTGCTAATTCTTTCTGTGCCAAAAAACTAATTTTCCTTGAGTGCTAAATTCCACATTTTTAAACTCTGTTTACTTGATTATTTATATATAAATAATCAAGTAAACAGATATTTATGTAAGCAAGGAACAGTCAACAACAAAAATAATCAAAATATGTCATCCTGGATTAAGCTTTAATAAAAAACCTTTATTGTAATGAAACTATGTAGCTGATTTTGCAAGCAAATGATCAGTAATTTGAATTAATCAGTATAAATAATTTAATTAGTTCAAACAGTTATATTATTCAAATATTATCGAAATATCAATCGCTGCAAATGTGCTATATAGAAGAGGGAAAACTGGATTGATTAAAATGATAATGGCACATTAACCAGTTTATACCATCTGTCACATTTACAGTTTAGATTTAATGAATTCTGTTTGTGAATTCTTGTTCCTTGCCTGTTGTAAGATACATGAATATCAGAATTATAATATGATATCATGATTTATCAACAATAGCTAAAGATGTTGCAAATTGCATCCAGAAACAATCTATGATAAAAAGTTGTCCTGTTACTTACTAAATGATGATTTTATATTTTTTAAGACATTACTAGGATTGCATACTTGTGACAGTTTTAAAACAAGGACAGAGATAATAGAATTTTGTCTACAAGTATTAAAAACAAAAATAATTGTTGCTTATTAATTTTAATGTAATTTAAATTAATTAATTAAGAGATGAATTAATTAATTTGCAAAGTTTTTGATTTTATTGACTAATAATTATTTTATTTCATATTTAAAGAGTTTTTTAATAATGTCTTTTACATGCATATGTATAACAAGAACTGCTATAGATTCAACACATCAACATACACCCCTCACTTACTCTCTCTCGGCTTAACTCACAAGTCTGAGTTACTGATTTTGTTTTAATAGGTTAAAAGTCAAATTTTTTGCAAACAGAAAATAAATAATTATAATCAGACTTTCTGTAAATAGCAATATTTTTGAATAATGGACTCAAAATATATGTAATACTTAAATTTTGATTAATTTTTTGATAAAGATTTGTTGATCATTTTAATAAATTATAACTCTACAACTGAATCATTGGGCAGCTATTTGAAAAAATTGTAGACCTATAAATTCCCACTGTCATCCATCTGTCTTTCCTTAATCTCAAGAATGGAGTTAGACAGATGAAAGACAAAGACCATATATGAAAAGTTAGGGATAGGAAACCCTGATTAACTATATATGAACTATCAATGCAAACTGGAAGTCATCTTATTTTAATTCAAAACTTCTCCCCTGAAAGGAGTTAATAGTTGACAGCTTGACTGTGTTGCTAACAGGAAAAATATGATGTACAGGGGCAAGACATTACTAATTTGAGGTGGAGAGCATATATTTTAAATTAAATAAATTAAAAATGTGATTAAAAATTACAGCCTGGTATTGTGATGATGTCACAATAAATAATTGTTTGTTATACTGTGAAATCTGCTTCATTGGAATATATGAACAGCAGTTATAGCTTTCAGATGCATTCAAGTTCTCACTCATCTTTGTGAAAGCAAAAAAACAAACAAGAACACATGAGTAATAAACCTGACATTATTTTAACAAGATCCAATGCAGTCAGAGAGCATGTTAGCCACTTCCAAGATCTTGCTAAGTTGTCTGGTTCAAATGCTGCTGGACAGATACTAATTCCATATGGGACAAAGTAGAGACACTTGGACTCTTTGATCTGGAGCCAACCATCTCATTGTTGAGTCTCTCTATGGATCTACAAGAGAAGCTTAAACAGGCTTGTCTTTAGGTGTGGGCCTACTGGGCCTGGGCCCAGGAGCTCCTAACATTCAAGACCTCGAAAATATGCAAAATTGAATTAGAGCAGCAAGTAATAAAATTATTATAAGCAGTAAACAATCAAAAGATATGTTTCATAAATTTTATTAAACATAAATATAACAATATGTTTAGCAGAGAAAGCTAATTGAAAAAATGTATGAATATTAACCCTCCATTATGAATTCCTTAAGGGGGCCTCCAATCTTTTCTTGGCCCAGGACCTCGCATGTACCAAAGACGGGTCCTAGCTTAACAACTACTGTAATAACATCAGCCATAGAGACTAAAACTTAAAAATTCTTCACAGCTATGTAGCTGTTGTTCATATATTCCTTTGAAGTATATCTCATTGTTCATTTATTAATAACAGGCATAAAATACAGAACTTCATACTACAATTCTTTAGATGATGTCTTGTCATATGTCTCATAGCAGAACTCGGTAGTATTATCTGTCTCTCAGGAAAGAACGCATTAGCATCCTGTTTGAATTGTAAAAAGCAATTTTCTGTTTTACTAGGTTAAATAAAACCTAATTAACCCATTTTTTATTAAATATGTATTGCAATAGTTTTCTGTATATATTAAATTTCTCAGTGAACAAATATCAGAAATTCAGCTTAACTACAGTTAAGCTAAACAGTAACTAAACTGTTCTATTTACTATCTTTTAAGTTGTGTTGAAAGGAATTGCAAATGAATATTATAAGAGAGTTACTGGATTTGCATTTTACTAGCAATCGATAACTCCCGCTTAGCATGTTATAATTACATGCTCAAGTCATATTTAAGAGCAAATTTATAGATGCTTCATAGGTAGACTTAGCCTAATTAATGAATTATTGTCTAATTTCTATCAGGAAATGATAGCTTTTGTATTTTTATGTAAGATTAGTTAGTAAATATCATAATGGTATTACTAATACCCCAAAGATTTTCATATAGACTATGACAGAAGACTAATTGTCAAAACTCATGACGTATTACAATTTTTAACTTGAGTTAAATGCAGAAATATATTTTTACCAGATTGAAATATATACAAAAAAATTTATTTATTTTAAAATGTATACTCGAAGAAGTGTCTTGTATTCTGAAATTAATTTCTGTACTTTTTTTTTTTTGAAAAATTATGAATTTCATAAACTTTAAAAGAATGTTATTACATACCTGAAAAATAAGAAGATTAAGAAAGAATTTTTTTTTAAATAACTACATGTTTGATTAGCCAGATTTATTTTGATTTTTTTTCATTTATAATTGAAAATAGTTTCATGCAAAGGTTTTAAAATAAATACACCTTCAAAGCACTGTTTCTAATTTCAAGGCTAGTAGTTGCTTATGTTATTTTTAGAAGTTCACACAAGTGCTTTTACTACTCAGTAAGTACCAGTTTGTGTATTAGTTGCAAGAACTTGTTTTATTTTTATTTTTTTTTTTTCATTGAAACTGCAGTTTAAGAAAAATACTTGACAGATGGGTAAATGTTGGAATATTCTGATATTTTACTCTTCTGTTTTGAATAAATACATGTATTTATTCAGAATGTTTATAGGTTTTTTTTCCTATTATTTTGATATTAACTTTTATAAATATAGATGAGTATATTTCTCTCCATTACAGGCAAATATCAAATTTAGTCAGTAATTTTTAGTGACAAGATAAAAAATGAAAAAATGTTGTTTATTCAAATCAAATGGATATATGTTGGTGTATCAAATTAAATTTCTGATATAATCAGAAAAACTGGATTACATTGATCGTTTTCCAGATCATTACATTTTTTTTATTGTATTTTCACTTAAAATATTCATCAGATTATAATCGAGTAATGTTTTAAAAGATTAAAACGGGTTTCTATGCGAAAAGTAAGAGTTCTAGTTCTAAGCAAAAATTATAACAAAAATGTTCTTTGACCCATTTAAAGTTTGTCGACTTTAACAAGTGATGTATTCAGTTAATGATATTAAATTATAACTCTAGTATTACATATGTTAAAAAAAATAGAACTGTATACTCAAACACCTGTTCAAGTATGCTCCATAAAAAGAAAAGTTGGAAACATTCCATCTGGTCTGGCAATAGTTTAGACTAGATGTTTATTTTGTAACTATGCTAGTATTTGTTCACCCTTCCACTTCATTCTAATAAGGTGGATCAATATATTGTAAGTAATATGTACAATTAATTTTATTTTTATTAGTTTTAACATTAAAATGTTATAAATAAGATTAAATTTATTTAATTAATTATTAGTTTAAAAACAAAGGTGAGAATGTCAAGGTCATAATTGAAGGTAAAAAGTACATGTAAGAAAGTAACTCCTAGTATATTTAAAATAATCAGTTTTCAATATATGCCACTGGAATGAAATTTTTGCATGTAAGCAGTTATATTGACAATTGTTTGTTTTGTTTATAAACAAAATTTAAAGCAAATAAAAGACATTGTTTATTTTTTTTATACTATTTTTTTTTATTTTAGTTAAATTTCTATTTATTTTTAAATTTTTTATAGCCAGATTAAGATTTAAGATAGTACAGTGTTATTTTGAAATGAAGAACTGAATGAATTTAGTTGTGTTGTTACTTACACGTACACACAAAAACACACAAGTATGTGTTTATGTTGTGTTTCTTTCATTTGTTTATTTTATTTATATAATATAAATCATAAATTTTCAATTGAAATTAGAGAGTTATTGATTCACTAATTCATTAAATACTATTCACGAAGTACCATTGTTACTATGTCAGATTGATTCTTCAGAAAAAACCCAAACAGTTTTATAGACTGATTTTTATGCTAGTGTTCTAATTAATAATTATCACAAGTATATATCACTAAAGATAATCAACAGTTAGTAATTTATAGTAATTTAAATTATTAATGGAATTAGTTTAATTTATCAAGTATATTATTAATAATTGAAGAAATATATTTAATTGTTATGCTAGAATTTGCAGCTTCTGAAAACTTAGTAGCTTTTTTCAAAATGTTTTTAAATTATTAATGAAATTTTATTCNAAATTAAAAAACTATCGGAAGTCGTTTTTGACATCAGAAAGCAGCTTTAAATAACTTTACCGAAGGAAAATCGGTGCGCTACAACTTTAGAATGATAAATTAATTTTGATAAAAAACTCCCATTAAAAAAACATTAAGCCTTAATCGAGCCTTATTAAAATCGCGATAAAATTTTTTCGCGTGCGCAAAAAATTCTGAAAAAATTTGGGGACCTAAAAAACATTCCAAAAATTCAAAAAAAATAATTTTTTCAAAAGTAGCCTTAACGATGTAACGCTATAAAACTTGCTCGAGTCACACTCGAGCGCGGCTCAGAAGGGGTTAATTAACTGAGTGTAGATAAAGCTAAATTAATAAGTTCTGGAAATGAGAATCAGACGAATGTCCTGGTAGCCTGGCAACATGACTGCGCACAGTAAGTGGGAATTGTGAGTTCAAGTCCCACTTCAAGCCAATTCTTTTCTTCGAGAACCTTCTAAATTAATTATTAAAATATTTATGAAATTACAAATATTAAATTTATCAAGAGATGATACCTAATGCATGCCTCTAGTGCCATATTACTTGGCATTTGATTAATAATAATAGTAGTGTTAGAGCCCTACGTAATTTCGTTATATTTCAGTTTTAAATTTAAAATGTCAAATAAATAGAACAGAGGTGAAACAGCAACATGGATTGATTGTTAACATTAAATATGAAACAAAATATCTCAACTAAGCTAGATTTTATATCAGCGTTCTAAAATTTGTTTTCATTTTGCCTGAAGAAGACATTCTATACATGTCGAAAGTGCTTGCGAGATTTTTATGAAACTGTATTAATGCCAAAAGATTATCTTAAACTTTTATCTGATAGAAATCTGGCATGACAAAATAATAATTTTATATCAACATTTACAAAGCAATATCCATGTGTGGAAAAAGGGTCTTTATCTTGATAGTTAATAAATCCATAGCTTCTATTGGTTTTATATATTTCCAGGATTTCTGTGTTTTAGACTAATCAGATCATTCGTAGATGTAGTAATTCTTTGGGAATTTAAGTTACTGGATAACTAAGTCATGTTCAATGCTATGATAATTTTATCTTTATTCCTGGAGAGATAGGTGCTTTAAAATTTTAAGGATCTCTTAGTTCGTGAAATATATTTTTATTAAATTTTGCTGGTATATTTTAAATAGTTCTTTTCTTGAAATATTGTAAGAGCCAATAACTATAAATTTTTTAATTTTTATTAACTAGTTACAAATTAACATTTCTTATTATAAAATCTTTGTTATAATTTAATAGATAGTCTTAGAAAGTGGCACGTTGGGAGAAATCATCTGGTATGAAATGTATCATATGATATTGGTGTATTATTATTATTATTATTTTTTAATTATCCTTTTGGTTTATCATCTGATCATTTTTTTTTCATCAGCTTCATTACATTTATTCTAATGACGACGCATTAGTTTCATTTTGAATAATGATATTTTATTATTATTTGAAGTCTAAAACTTCAACACGCATAAACTTTTTAAAAGATAAAATATAAATATGCTTATGATATGACACGTGGACTCAAATTTTCGCCATCACTGGTTTAGTGTGTCATGATCATTTCTGGAGAGTTTTAGAAGTGCATTGTTTCAGGAATCTCCAGTGGTATTCATCCATCAATGCCAATGAATTTTATCTTAAAAAAACTATGTTAATTTTGTGTTTTAGTGCAGTTCCTAATGATCAGTTACTGTAATTTGAATATGATACTCAAATTTAATTTTGAATGTTTGGTACAATATTAGATTTTTGGTTGCAATTTGAAAAATTGTAGACCTATAAATTCTCACTGTTGACTATCTGTCCTACCTTAATCTCGAACAGTATTAGATAGATGAAAGTCGAGACCAGATATGGAAAACTTAGGGGCAGGAGGCCCTGATTAACTATATACAAACTTCCAGTCTAGACTGGAAGTCACGTGAATTCAATTCAAAACTTTCCCCTGAATAGAGTTACATAAATGACTGGCATGACTCTGTTATTATCAGGAAAAGTATGATTTACAAATGCAAGACACTACTAATTTGAGATGAAGAACATATATTTTAAATTAAATAAATTAAGAATATGATTAAAAATTGTTGCCTGGCATTGTGATAATGTCACATTAAATAATTGCTTGTGTTAATTAACTCAGTTGTAAACTTAAGGATTTGGTAGTAAAATTTAATTTTACAACCAAATCCTTAAGTCTATTTATTTCAGATTTTGTCAGCATTATCTTAACAGAAGTAATATAATGAAAGTTTATATTTACAGTAGATCCCCCTATAAAACCGTTTCCTATAGTTATGATTCCTATAAAAATTGTGGCAGTATCCGTAAACAACGGTAAAAATAACTCCTATAATACGTAAAACGTCATCAGGCAGCCAAACTNTAAATGTTTTGATAATTCTTTGCTAATTCTTTCTGTGCCAAAAAACTAATTTTCCTTGAGTGCTAAATTCCACATTTTTAAACTCTGTTTACTTGATTATTTATATATAAATAATCAAGTAAACAGATATTTATGTAAGCAAGGAACAGTCAACAACAAAAATAATCAAAATATGTCATCCTGGATTAAGCTTTAATAAAAAACCTTTATTGTAATGAAACTATGTAGCTGATTTTGCAAGCAAATGATCAGTAATTTGAATTAATCAGTATAAATAATTTAATTAGTTCAAACAGTTATATTATTCAAATATTATCGAAATATCAATCGCTGCAAATGTGCTATATAGAAGAGGGAAAACTGGATTGATTAAAATGATAATGGCACATTAACCAGTTTATACCATCTGTCACATTTACAGTTTAGATTTAATGAATTCTGTTTGTGAATTCTTGTTCCTTGCCTGTTGTAAGATACATGAATATCAGAATTATAATATGATATCATGATTTATCAACAATAGCTAAAGATGTTGCAAATTGCATCCAGAAACAATCTATGATAAAAAGTTGTCCTGTTACTTACTAAATGATGATTTTATATTTTTTAAGACATTACTAGGATTGCATACTTGTGACAGTTTTAAAACAAGGACAGAGATAATAGAATTTTGTCTACAAGTATTAAAAACAAAAATAATTGTTGCTTATTAATTTTAATGTAATTTAAATTAATTAATTAAGAGATGAATTAATTAATTTGCAAAGTTTTTGATTTTATTGACTAATAATTATTTTATTTCATATTTAAAGAGTTTTTTAATAATGTCTTTTACATGCATATGTATAACAAGAACTGCTATAGATTCAACACATCAACATACACCCCTCACTTACTCTCTCTCGGCTTAACTCACAAGTCTGAGTTACTGATTTTGTTTTAATAGGTTAAAAGTCAAATTTTTTGCAAACAGAAAATAAATAATTATAATCAGACTTTCTGTAAATAGCAATATTTTTGAATAATGGACTCAAAATATATGTAATACTTAAATTTTGATTAATTTTTTGATAAAGATTTGTTGATCATTTTAATAAATTATAACTCTACAACTGAATCATTGGGCAGCTATTTGAAAAAATTGTAGACCTATAAATTCCCACTGTCATCCATCTGTCTTTCCTTAATCTCAAGAATGGAGTTAGACAGATGAAAGACAAAGACCATATATGAAAAGTTAGGGATAGGAAACCCTGATTAACTATATATGAACTATCAATGCAAACTGGAAGTCATCTTATTTTAATTCAAAACTTCTCCCCTGAAAGGAGTTAATAGTTGACAGCTTGACTGTGTTGCTAACAGGAAAAATATGATGTACAGGGGCAAGACATTACTAATTTGAGGTGGAGAGCATATATTTTAAATTAAATAAATTAAAAATGTGATTAAAAATTACAGCCTGGTATTGTGATGATGTCACAATAAATAATTGTTTGTTATACTGTGAAATCTGCTTCATTGGAATATATGAACAGCAGTTATAGCTTTCAGATGCATTCAAGTTCTCACTCATCTTTGTGAAAGCAAAAAAACAAACAAGAACACATGAGTAATAAACCTGACATTATTTTAACAAGATCCAATGCAGTCAGAGAGCATGTTAGCCACTTCCAAGATCTTGCTAAGTTGTCTGGTTCAAATGCTGCTGGACAGATACTAATTCCATATGGGACAAAGTAGAGACACTTGGACTCTTTGATCTGGAGCCAACCATCTCATTGTTGAGTCTCTCTATGGATCTACAAGAGAAGCTTAAACAGGCTTGTCTTTAGGTGTGGGCCTACTGGGCCTGGGCCCAGGAGCTCCTAACATTCAAGACCTCGAAAATATGCAAAATTGAATTAGAGCAGCAAGTAATAAAATTATTATAAGCAGTAAACAATCAAAAGATATGTTTCATAAATTTTATTAAACATAAATATAACAATATGTTTAGCAGAGAAAGCTAATTGAAAAAATGTATGAATATTAACCCTCCATTATGAATTCCTTAAGGGGGCCTCCAATCTTTTCTTGGCCCAGGACCTCGCATGTACCAAAGACGGGTCCTAGCTTAACAACTACTGTAATAACATCAGCCATAGAGACTAAAACTTAAAAATTCTTCACAGCTATGTAGCTGTTGTTCATATATTCCTTTGAAGTATATCTCATTGTTCATTTATTAATAACAGGCATAAAATACAGAACTTCATACTACAATTCTTTAGATGATGTCTTGTCATATGTCTCATAGCAGAACTCGGTAGTATTATCTGTCTCTCAGGAAAGAACGCATTAGCATCCTGTTTGAATTGTAAAAAGCAATTTTCTGTTTTACTAGGTTAAATAAAACCTAATTAACCCATTTTTTATTAAATATGTATTGCAATAGTTTTCTGTATATATTAAATTTCTCAGTGAACAAATATCAGAAATTCAGCTTAACTACAGTTAAGCTAAACAGTAACTAAACTGTTCTATTTACTATCTTTTAAGTTGTGTTGAAAGGAATTGCAAATGAATATTATAAGAGAGTTACTGGATTTGCATTTTACTAGCAATCGATAACTCCCGCTTAGCATGTTATAATTACATGCTCAAGTCATATTTAAGAGCAAATTTATAGATGCTTCATAGGTAGACTTAGCCTAATTAATGAATTATTGTCTAATTTCTATCAGGAAATGATAGCTTTTGTATTTTTATGTAAGATTAGTTAGTAAATATCATAATGGTATTACTAATACCCCAAAGATTTTCATATAGACTATGACAGAAGACTAATTGTCAAAACTCATGACGTATTACAATTTTTAACTTGAGTTAAATGCAGAAATATATTTTTACCAGATTGAAATATATACAAAAAAATTTATTTATTTTAAAATGTATACTCGAAGAAGTGTCTTGTATTCTGAAATTAATTTCTGTACTTTTTTTTTTTTGAAAAATTATGAATTTCATAAACTTTAAAAGAATGTTATTACATACCTGAAAAATAAGAAGATTAAGAAAGAATTTTTTTTTAAATAACTACATGTTTGATTAGCCAGATTTATTTTGATTTTTTTTCATTTATAATTGAAAATAGTTTCATGCAAAGGTTTTAAAATAAATACACCTTCAAAGCACTGTTTCTAATTTCAAGGCTAGTAGTTGCTTATGTTATTTTTAGAAGTTCACACAAGTGCTTTTACTACTCAGTAAGTACCAGTTTGTGTATTAGTTGCAAGAACTTGTTTTATTTTTATTTTTTTTTTTTCATTGAAACTGCAGTTTAAGAAAAATACTTGACAGATGGGTAAATGTTGGAATATTCTGATATTTTACTCTTCTGTTTTGAATAAATACATGTATTTATTCAGAATGTTTATAGGTTTTTTTTCCTATTATTTTGATATTAACTTTTATAAATATAGATGAGTATATTTCTCTCCATTACAGGCAAATATCAAATTTAGTCAGTAATTTTTAGTGACAAGATAAAAAATGAAAAAATGTTGTTTATTCAAATCAAATGGATATATGTTGGTGTATCAAATTAAATTTCTGATATAATCAGAAAAACTGGATTACATTGATCGTTTTCCAGATCATTACATTTTTTTTATTGTATTTTCACTTAAAATATTCATCAGATTATAATCGAGTAATGTTTTAAAAGATTAAAACGGGTTTCTATGCGAAAAGTAAGAGTTCTAGTTCTAAGCAAAAATTATAACAAAAATGTTCTTTGACCCATTTAAAGTTTGTCGACTTTAACAAGTGATGTATTCAGTTAATGATATTAAATTATAACTCTAGTATTACATATGTTAAAAAAAATAGAACTGTATACTCAAACACCTGTTCAAGTATGCTCCATAAAAAGAAAAGTTGGAAACATTCCATCTGGTCTGGCAATAGTTTAGACTAGATGTTTATTTTGTAACTATGCTAGTATTTGTTCACCCTTCCACTTCATTCTAATAAGGTGGATCAATATATTGTAAGTAATATGTACAATTAATTTTATTTTTATTAGTTTTAACATTAAAATGTTATAAATAAGATTAAATTTATTTAATTAATTATTAGTTTAAAAACAAAGGTGAGAATGTCAAGGTCATAATTGAAGGTAAAAAGTACATGTAAGAAAGTAACTCCTAGTATATTTAAAATAATCAGTTTTCAATATATGCCACTGGAATGAAATTTTTGCATGTAAGCAGTTATATTGACAATTGTTTGTTTTGTTTATAAACAAAATTTAAAGCAAATAAAAGACATTGTTTATTTTTTTTATACTATTTTTTTTTATTTTAGTTAAATTTCTATTTATTTTTAAATTTTTTATAGCCAGATTAAGATTTAAGATAGTACAGTGTTATTTTGAAATGAAGAACTGAATGAATTTAGTTGTGTTGTTACTTACACGTACACACAAAAACACACAAGTATGTGTTTATGTTGTGTTTCTTTCATTTGTTTATTTTATTTATATAATATAAATCATAAATTTTCAATTGAAATTAGAGAGTTATTGATTCACTAATTCATTAAATACTATTCACGAAGTACCATTGTTACTATGTCAGATTGATTCTTCAGAAAAAACCCAAACAGTTTTATAGACTGATTTTTATGCTAGTGTTCTAATTAATAATTATCACAAGTATATATCACTAAAGATAATCAACAGTTAGTAATTTATAGTAATTTAAATTATTAATGGAATTAGTTTAATTTATCAAGTATATTATTAATAATTGAAGAAATATATTTAATTGTTATGCTAGAATTTGCAGCTTCTGAAAACTTAGTAGCTTTTTTCAAAATGTTTTTAAATTATTAATGAAATTTTATTCAATTGTTCTTAAAAATTATTAAGAGATGACACACACAAACTCAACTGATAAATTCATTTAAGTATTTGATTATTTTTATGCTATTAATTAAATTAATATATTTTTAATTGTTTGGCTTTTTAGTGTACACCAATACTAACATGCTTATTTCAGGTAGCCAAATTTTATTGCAGAAAGAAATATTTATATTTATATTCTGCCTCAGAACATCTTCGGCTTAAAATATTCAGAAATTGAACAACTGTTAAATTACATAAGATTGAACTTATTAAAAAGTTCATACAGTCTTAAATTGAATATTATTCAATGCATTCAAAATAAATATGGAAAACACAATCTAGAATGGAATGTACAGTACAGTACATGTACAGAATGTTAACAATTTAAATAATCAATACATATATTGATATATTAGGGCTGGGAACTTAAATAATATCATTTAAATTTTATCACTAGAACTTTAATACTAAACTCAATAAATATTTTTCACCTACTTCCACCTATACACTAACATTTTTGATAAATTACTTATGCCATATAAATCTGAGAGAGATGCCCATCTTATGTCTAGCCTCATTGAATCTTGTACATTAATCATTGTGTGACATTATGATGCCAGAAACTTGGAGTTGTTTTTAGAGATTGTAAACAAATGTCACCACACCTGATAAATTTGTAAAGCCAAACAACCACTGGAATATGTTGGGCTACTTTTCTGCAATTATTATATTTAATTATTAAATAATTTGTCACTAGAGGGAGACATTAGGTGCCATCTCTTATTAAATTTAATAATTATAATTAAATTAATATTTATTAAATAATATAGAATGTCTGGAAGAGGAAACCAGACTGGCAGCTTGGGTAGCATAACTGGTAATGCATCAGCACGGTAAGCAGGAGTTACAGGTTTGAGTCTGACTCCAGCCCAATTTTTCTCTTCCAGAATATTATTAATTATTCAATAAATATTAAATTTAATAATTATAATTAAATTAATAAGAGATGGCACCTAATAGAGAGGTTGAGGCACAAGTACAAATGTTAAACTTGTACAGCAAGCAAAAGTACATGATTTACATTTTAAGTCCAAGTAAAAGACCTTGCGGCACTCGTTCACAACATCACGTGACTCAGTGAACGTC